>NC_139991.1:48220620-48489263 GCF_964263955.1 Coregonus lavaretus
TCTGACCATATGACATTCTCCCAATCCTCTACTGGATCATCCAAATGCACTCTAGCAAACTTCAGACGGGCCTGGACATGTACTGGCTTAAGCAGGGGGACACGTCTGGCACTGCAGGATTTGAGTCCCTGGCGGCGTAGTGTGTTACTGATGGTAGGCTTTGTTACTTTGGTCCCAGCTCTCTGCAGGTCATTCACTAGGTCCCCCTGTGTGGTTCTGGGATTTTTTCTCACCGTTCTTCTGATCATTTTGACCACACGGGGTGAGATCTTGCGTGGAGCCCCAGATCGAGGGAGATTATCAGTGGTCTTATATGTCTTCCATTTCCTAATAATTGCTCCCACAGTTGATTTCTTCAAACCAAGCTGCTTACCTATTGCAGATTCAGTCTTCCCAGCCTGGTGCAGGTCTACAATTTTGTTTCTGGTGTCCTTTGACAGCTCTTTGGTCTTGGCCATAGTGGAGTTTGGAGTGTGACTGTTTGAGGTTGTGGACAGGTGTCTTTTATACTGATATCAAGTTCAAACAGGTGCCATTAATACAGGTAACGAGTGGAGGACAGAGGAGCCTCTTAAAGAAGAAGTTACAGGTCTGTGAGAGCCAGAAATCTTGCTTGTTTGTAGGTGACCAAATACTTATTTTCCACCATAATTTGCAAATAAATTCATAAAAAATCATACAATGTGATTTTCTGGATTTTCTTTTCTCAATCTGTCTGTCATAGTTGACGTGTACCTATGATGAAAATTACAGGCCTCTCTCATCTTTTTAAGTGGGAGATCTTGGACAATTGGTGGCTGACTAAATATTTTTTTCCCCCACTGTATATATATATATATATATATATACATATTAAACAAAGACCGATGGTGAAAGAAACAGTAGCATGTTGGGGTAGACCTATTCACCCAAGTTGCATCAGAATTAACAGTGAAGTTGTTTTTCTCTGATTAGTTGCAATACTTATTTTTTGCCACCATAGATCACTGACAATTTACTATCCTGGGAAATATAGAAAAAGGAGGCAAGCACTCCGTTTTTGCATAAATCATCCTATATTTATTTATGGGTCATGGACAGGTTTAAGCATAAATCATAGTCCCCAGATTCCAGGAGATAGTCTGGTGTCCTATTGTGACATAGAAACACGGCTCTGACATATAGACAAGACTGCCCGCGTGTGTTGCAAAATAAATGTACACATACATATTCAATCATTTCATCCAAAATGCTCGCGCGCGTCAACGGGCGTATGTCTGCGTAGCCAGGTGCTACAATTCTTCTTCTTCGATGAGGTTTAACGGCAGTCGGCATCCAATAAATGTTGCATTACCGCCACCTACTAGACTGGAGTAAACCTCCCTTAGATTTGCTTGAAAATAAAAATAACTCAACAAATACTCTACCATCTAACCCTACAGTAACTAAATACCCACCACCCTACTCCACTATTTAAATCTATTTAGTCCTACAGTGGGGAAAAAAAGTATTTAGTCAGTCACCAATTGTGCAAGTTCTCCCACTTAAAAAGATGAGAGAGGCCTGTAATTTTCATCATAGGTACACGTCAACTATGACAGACAAAATGAGGAAAAAAATCCTGAAAATCACATTGTAGGATTTTTAATGAATTTATTTGCAAATTATGGTGGAATAACAAAAGTTTTTCAATACTTTGTTATATACCCTTTGTTGGCAATGACACAGGTCAAACGTTTTCTGTAAGTCTTCACAAGGTTTTCACACACTGTTGCTGGTATTTTGGCCCATTCCTCCATGCAGATCTCCTCTAGAGCAGTGATGTTTTGGGGCTGTCGCTGGGCAACACGGACTTTCAACTCCCTCCAAAGATTTTCTATGGGGTTGAGATCTGGAGACTGGCTAGGCCACTCCAGGACCTTGAAATGCTTCTTACGAAGCCACTCCTTCGTTGCCCGGGCGGTGTGTTTGGGATCATTGTCATGCTGAAAAACCCAGCCACGTTTCATCTTCAATGCCCTTGCTGATGGAAGGAGGTTTTCACTCAAAATCTCACGATACATGGCCCCATTCATTCTTTCCTTTACACGGATCAGTCGTCCTGGTCCCTTTGCAGAAAAACAGCCCCAAAGCATGATGTTTCCACCCCCATGCTTCACAGTAGGTATGGTGTTCTTTGGATGCAACTCAGCATTCTTTGTCCTCCAAACACGACGAGTTGAGTTTTTACCAAAAAGTTATATTTTGGTTTCATCTGACCATATGACATTCTCCCAATCCTCTTCTGGATCATCCAAATGCACTCTAGCAAACTTCAGACGGGCCTGGACATGTACTGGCTTAAGCAGGGGGACACGTCTGGCACTGCAGGATTTGAGTCCCTGGCGGCGTAGTGTGTTACTGATGGTAGGCTTTGTTACTTTGGTCCCAGCTCTCTGCAGGTCATTCACTAGGTCCCCCCGTGTTGTTCTGGGAATTTTGCTCACCGTTCTTGTGATCATTTTGACCCCACGGGGTGAGATCTTGCGTGGAGCCCCAGATCGAGGGAGATTATCAGTCTTGTATGTCTTCCATTTCCTAATAATTGCTCCACAGTTGATTTCTTCAAACCAAACTGCTTACCTATTGCAGATTCAGTCTTCCCAGCCTGGTGCAGGTCTACAATTTTGTTTCTGGTGTCCTTTGACAGCTCTTTGGTCTTGGCCATAGTGGAGTTTGGAGTGTGACTGTTTGAGGTTGTGGACATGTGTCTTTTATATACTCATAACAAGTTCAAACAGGTGCCATTAATACAGGTAACAAGTGGAGGACAGAGGAGCCTCTTAAAGAAGTTACAGGTCTGTGAGAGCCATAAATCTTGCTTGTTTGTAGGTGACCAAATACTTATTTTCCACCATAATTTGCAAATAAATTCTTTAAAAATCCTACAATGTGATTTTCTGGAGAAAAAAATTCTCAATTTTTCTGTCATAGTTGACATGTACCTATCACAGGCCTCTCTCATCTTTTTAAGTGGGAGAACTTGCACAATTGGTGGCTGACTAAATACTTTTTTCCCCCACTGTACCTCAGGCCAACAGCCTGAAAGGATGGGACACCACCACTTAAAACATCCTGTAACTCTTCTGAAGTCAAGTCTCTTACACCCAAATATCTCTCTGCAGCTGCCAACACAACCACAATTTTCTGCGACTTACATTCCATCCCTACAGTAGTTGATAACCATTGCTATAAATGCAAAAAATCCAATCTTGCTGAAGCATAAATCACTTGTTGGCCTATCCCTTTGTACTGGTACACATCTACTACTCACACCACTCCTCTCAGGATCCCTCCCCCTTGAACCATCTTCCTCTTTCTTCACTGCCTCAGCGTACGACTACTTTTACACTACTCTAACCCTGGAAACCTAAACCTGCCTCGCTTGCACGGGACATTTCTGATCCCCAGCCCCATGGGCACCCCTACAATGAACACATACCACTACTTTCCCCAATGCTACACATTCCTTTGTCTCATGCCCTTATGCACACTTCTCACACCTAGGAACCTCCCTCCTACACACTGCTGCCACATGCCCATAAGCTTGACACCTGTAACAACATAATGTATTCCGCACAAAAGCTTGTACAGGATAACTTGTATATCCTAACATCACTTTGTTGGGCAAAGACTCAACATCAAAACTCAAAAGAACAGACAACGACTATTCTGTGTCACCACTCATACCACCCTGTCTGCGTCGCACCAAACAACGAGCATCACAAACACCAGGAATCTTCCCCTTCAGTTGGTCAGCTTTCACATTTACCGCTACCCCAGTAATCACTCCTTTCAATGGCGCCCTTTTCTTGAGAGCAAAACAATTTACATCTCTTGTCCCCATTTCGTTTAACACGGAGCGCCTGCTCCCTCTGACCAGCAGAAAATGTCACTCCTACCATCACAGACTCATCTTTATCCTGACCCTCGGTGCAAGCCTCGGGGTCCGAAAACTTCACCACATCTACCACCTCCAATACTTCGCCCTCACTCGCTTCCATTTCTCCTCCCGTCTTCGATCCGGCTTACAGCTCACTCTGCTTACACTTTCTACCATTTTTCTTTAACAAACTATCTCCCTTTTTTCTGCCATTTTCAGCCTATTCAAGCTCACCTTCTTCCTACCTCTCTCTCTCTTTGATGTCCTCTGCCTCTCTTTCCCTCCATTCCTCCTCCGTATTCCAAGTATACATCTCTTCATGATAATACTGCAGTTTTCCTGACATCTTGTTCTTGCCCTCTCAAGGGATGCCATTTTCCTTCTACGTCTCCCCCTCCTTTTTTCCCTCGTCTTCTTCCCAGGTGCTAAAATAGAATTGGTTCTATTTTAGACACTTGGGAGTGTTGCATGTCCCGCCTCACCCATCTACTCATTGGTTTTTAGGAGCATATACCCACATGGGTGATTGAAAGATGAACGAGGTCCACACTCCATTCCAGTTGGTGGAGGTAATGCACCTTAAAGTTGGTTGCCAACCGCCATATAAAATCCGCAAAATCAAATCAAACAACCACCCAGGGCTGGCTCTAGCCTTTTGGGGGCCCTAAGCAAGATTTGGTTGGGGGCCCCACCACCTTGCTGCAAAACATTTTAGTGGCCTCCTTATGACAGCAGAGAGTTTTAAAGGTGCACTATGCAGAAATTGCTCCATTTCCTAGATGCTAAAATTCTAATAGTTTGCCTATTTTTTGTTTGTGACAAATTAAGCAAACATAGTATAGAGAATCCTTGTACCATGAAATATATTTTCAATAATCCAAAATATTGTATTTTCAGCTGTTTTAAGCTTGTGTACAAAACCAAAAGTAAAAGATGCAAAAATTAAACTTAAGAATGGGGAGCATAGAAATAGTGCACATAAACCAGATCTACTGCGTCTTAGACTTGCTTTCAATTACAATCACAGATCTATAACTCACATTTCAATGTGAATTTGGTTGGTTGCCCAAAAAGTTACATATTGCAGCTTTAAGGTTACATTTCATGCAATTTTACACATTTTGCCATGGGGCTTAGAGAAAGTGTTGCAGGTTTAAAGCAAGTTTTCTGCAATTCTACAAATGTTTCCATTGGTTTATGCCTGGCGCCGGCCCTGGGTATAAAGACTATTGTGTAACACTCATCCCGAACTTGACTTCTCATCTATCGGAGGCGTGGCCTATCACCCAAGTGTCGCATCTCTTTTCCAAGGCGCTCTGCCTCACGACAATAACCTATAGAACATTTTTGCCACACTTGAGGACAAGCCTACAGTATGACACACTACTAAATCAGTCTTTTTGCGAAGCCACACTGCCGATCTTGCAAAGGAACCAGTGCGACAATAGCGCTGCAGTGGCCCGAACCGGAGGAGAGGTTTTCATGGTGTCGCGGCTGTGACAGGCCGCTAGAGGGTGGCAGCCAGGGACAAACACCCATACACGCTGTCTGAAGATCTCCTTATAGGTTAAATAACACGAGAGGATGGAGGGTCAAAGCATGTCTCTACTCGGCAAGATAATGGCAGTTATAGGGATAAGTGTGGTAGCAGGTCTCATCGTGCAAGTGCGAGACCCGTTGGACTCAATTTTAGGAGGTGGATACCCGGAGCTGTGGAGGAAAGCGGGACTGGCAGGTGCCCCAGCCCGGGCCGTGGCGTGCATCTTCGCCGGGGTTTCTCTTCTTGCAATGGGCTGGCTATATAGACTACTGTTCGCCCCCCTGGAACTGCTCAGAACTCCCGACGAGGTTGGATACATTGCGGAAGACGGTCGCTCCCGCGCCCAAGCGGCAAACGAAGTGCGTCGGAGACGGAAAACTGGCGAACTGCCACCCGTTTATCCCAACGGCTGGTATCGAGTATTGGATTCTCACATGCTGGAGCGAGGTGATGTCAAGAACGTAACTGTTTTAGGTAGGCACTGCGCCACCCACTACAATACAGACAAACCAACAACACATTCGAGTAAACGATGATATGTCAGTCTCTGAGGTCGGCAAATATTTTTTGCATATCTACTTTTTTTTGCAACACACACAGTTGTCTCAGTGGTGCGCCTCACAGTTGAATTAAAGGCTGCGCATCATAGTATAAAAAATAGCTGTCTCACTCCAGACTGTTTTATACATGTGGTTGTCACGTCATGCAGGACAGTCCAATAACGAACCCAGGTGGAGATGCTGACAATGCAGCTGGCCTTGTTAGGTCTCCCTTCTCCTCACTCACTTTCTCCTGCTGCGTAATTTATATCCACCCATGCGTAAAAAACATTATATCCAGTTGATGTAGCCTACCTGCTTTTAACAGTCCAAGAGTCATCTGACTCACATTTCCTGTGTGAACATTGTCACACCATAAAGCCACACTAAGATGTGCATAAGCCTACCAAAGAGTGTTCCACCAACATGATTAGGCTACCTTTTAAACAAGATTTAGGCCTACACCATTTGTATACTAAGTCTCAAATGACAACATAAACATTGTAGGTGCTTATAGTAGCCTAGTGTGGTTATGATCAGGTAAGTCAGATGAAGGTGTTTAAAAGTCTTCTTTAAATTCAAATATGTCCATTAGGCCTATTTGAAATGAGGTAAACTCTACTGTGTAAAAGAAAGGGACTACATTTGGTCTTATTCTCTAAAGTTCAGCTTTAGCTCATTTCCTTAGGTGTAATAACACATGCAGTTTAATTCTATTGACTGAACACCTGATTCTGTATTACAGTCCACTTCCTTGTCTCAGCTCTTTATCCGCTTGCTGAGTGGTGGTTGGGATAGAGAAATGATAGAAGCGCCCTCTTTTGCATGGACAGTTTCACTTGCAACCTGGGGTTCCAAGATCCACACAAACTATGGACTTTTAGTACACTCAAGTATGCATAGTTTGTTGCCTCATGCTGAGTTCCTGACACCAAAAAGTCATGAGGAAGTCATTATACTGATAATCTGTTACCATGTAGATAACACTATGATGACACTATCATGATAAGCCATTTACATTCTCTTCCTCACGTTGTTTTTTTTTTCATTGGGATGCCCTCTTTCTCTGGCTGCCTGCTACTCATATTTCTATCATGGGATCTAATCAGTAGCCTACCTTAGTCCAATAAAATATAATGAATAGCACTGTAACAGTAATTAGATGCCTGTTTGACCAAAACAAGTTATGCGTTGAGTTTCACTGTTATTTGCACAGCAAAAGCTGTAAAAAACTGTCTCTTAGGCAAATAATATCTAGGCCCGAAGGACTAAAGTAACATCTGAAAGGAATGCCATATATTATTCTGACTCCGGTGACATCTGTATTGCATGATCCACTCAGCATATTTGTAACCCTGTTTGACATGAGATAAATGATTGTGTCTCCAGACAGTTATATAATAGATTATACTCTCTAATTAGTCACAGAAGTAGGTACATTAATGCAGAACTATTTGGACATATTTGGACAAACAGGGTTCAACACAGAGTAGCTTATTATGATTGGATTTCTAATGATTACTCAGGAATTAGGTTCTACTGAATAATGATTCAAATAATTACATAACCTCTTTTAGCTGACTGCACTCTTCTGCACAGTTCTCTGCCATCATCTTGAGTTGGTTTCAACTTTGAATATGTGATATCTTTAGAACTTGCCAAGGCCGGTCTCAACAATCCAACAAAGATACAGATCCTCGAACACATTTATTGAAGATTGTATGATATGCACTCACTGTTGACATTGCAATGGTCGTTGCCTTTGCCTTGTCAATGCAACGGCTCACCTGTTCATTGTTCTACTTGTGCAGTCAGATGTAGCCAAGCCAATTTGCCAGGAGAGACCCTATAATGTTGCAAGACCCATTTGGTTTTGTGTTGAAAATGTCAAATAATCTGCCTGCCTGCCTGCCTGCCTTTGTTAACCAAGGGCCATTGAACAGCTGATGTCTTGGCTGCTAGGAAACATTTCATCTGAAAAGCCAACCTCCTTATTGTTCACTGGGTCCTGATCAACGTGTGTTCACTTCAGCATCCTGGAGTTGGATGCCATGGCCACTAATGTTTATTTTAGTTACTCAATTATTTCACCTGAAACTCTGCTGTGTGTCTCTGTGGTCTGTGCTGACCTGTGACAGGCAGTGACTCAGTCAGTAAATCAATAAATGCTTACTTCTGGGTGATGCAACCATTTTCAATTAATAAAGCAGAAGGCCCAACTGTTGGTTTTGTTGCACAGGCCTCTGCTGTGTGTCAGGCCTGTCAACACACCTTAGCTGCCCCAACCTCCAAAACTAATGCTCTTCACACACCAATGTATTGTGAGGCTGACTACTTCTATTCAAGGCCCGAGATTAGGCTATTTAAGAATGCTTGTCCAAATAAGGTGAGTGGGTGACATTAATTAAAGTCACACAACCTGTCAAATAAAAACAAGTTATTTGGTGAGACCCACTGATTCCCTAAATCAACTGTTTTAGTTATCCTGAAAAGTTTTCTTTCTGCAGACACAGGAGTTGGCAAAGTCTTGTTGTGTTGTCTGTCAAACCTCAAATGAAACTCTTGGCCCTCCACTTCAGTGCTATTTGTATTTCATTCACATGTACAGTACTGACTATAAATGAAGATTAATGGGAGACCAGTACTGTTGAAGTTTTGACCACACATATATATTTTTTTACATTGGATAGTCTTCCATCTATCCACATTCCCATTTGACAGTGTATCCTGCCATACTGGGAAAAAGTGGTGATTTAGGAATTAGTTCTCTTGAATAATCTGTCAGCGAGAGTTGATCAATCTCCCCCTGTTTTGAGATTAATTATTCTCCAATTCTCCCCAGGCACATTATTCTCCAATCCCCCCCAAACACACTCTCATAGGAGTAACTGGAGGAATATGCTTTACGGGCCTTATTCCGACCCGAGTTAAGCGCGCGTAAATGGGATGCAATTCCCTTTTTATGCACTCTTCTCTCTATGCGTATTCTGACCTTGAACATAAGCATGAGAATAGCATGCTATTCACCTGCCATTTGTTTGGGGTGGAGATTGAATAAATTAAGGTGTGGCGGGGGTGTGTCTACAGATACGCGGTATTCTGACCTCGACGTAATTCCCTAATAATTTCACCACTTTTACGCGCAAGGAAACCATGGTAAGGTCTAGCAAACCTACCGGTTCCAAGTGTAAAAAGCATCCGATACAAATAACACCATTCTCAAAGCACTGTAATTTACAAATTGATAAGAGCTATTGATAAGAGCTAGGTAAATGAGTAATCTGTTTGGATAAGAGAATTGTACATTTTATATGACACTTGTTTTAGATCTATTTGACCTTATAATTGCTGGAGACAAATGTGAAACCAGTCATATGGCACCAAACTGAAGCATATCAACATAACTTTCCCACAATAGAGTTTATGAATTGCTGTGCCATTATGCAGAATTTAAATCGTACGGCCTTTTAACTTGCAGGGATGGGCACTCTAATGTCTTAATTATAGGCTACCAGGACTTTCTCTGTCTCCTATTTCTATCATGTTAGATATTAGCCACTATCAGTATTGACTGTTAGTTGGCTTAATAACCACACATATTCAACTGCCAATTTACTGTTAGTTCGCTTCAGTTGGGATAGCCTACATTATCATTCCATTTAATTACATTGTTTTGTTTACCTTCATTTGCTTCCTCGGTATACGCAGTCACGGCCGTATGGTTGTTGCTGAGGATCATTAGTAACAGTTTAAAATATTTAAAAAAGACAGCTAATTAAATCATTATGGAGCGGAGCGCAGACCAAGCCGTAACAGTTTGAACCCGACGCATGGTGCAATACTTGGCCGTGTCATCACACAGTTCCATGGTTAGTGCAGGCAATAGACGAGGGTATAGCCTACTATTGTACACTATTCTCCCTATTATAATTATATGTACACTTATCTTCCAACATTAAAATGGGTTGAAGAACTGAATGTGGCAATTTTCAGAATGAATCAATCCACCATTTTCTTTCTTTCGTGCGTAAAGGCTCTCCAAACCAGTTTTTTAAAATGATTTATACTGTAAATACTTTCCTAAACCTAAATAATCTACAAGATCAGAGTATTTTTAAATCTACCAATTGGTGTTGAAACGGAGACGAATATGCATATATGTTCTCTCAAGTCTGTTGATAAAATTAGAACTAAAAGTTACACGGTATTTAAAGGGAGGGCTTAAGATAAATGTACTGAAAACCTTATTGAAAGAAAACTCCACGATAAAATATTTTAGCCAGCAAGTGGAAGGGATTTCAGAGGTTGAATGAAGTTTATTCAGAGCATGCAAGGTAGCCACACCTGCAGAGCGCATTACACAACTGAATAAGGTACGTCTGAATACCAGATACTGACAAGTGCGAATGAAAGGTGTAAATACCTAAATCGGAATCAATCCCTAAAAGCATCACATGGAAATGTTAGGTAAAAGGGATATTAGACTGATGGAGGAAACTAAATGAGAAACTTTACAACTGCTGATGACTAGGTGAAACCTGGTGATTCAGAGTAACGTTACAGTGCTGCCATGTCTGTATCATATTTATTTCTGAACCAATCTGAACTTCTGTTTTCTCCTGTCCTGTATGTTTCTATATTGTACAAATAGGTTTGACCATCATAACTATTCTGCTACAGTTTACAGGATATGTAAAGAGCAACTTTCCCTGAAAACCAACTTCTCATTTAGAAAACAGCCTATGTGGCATTGATACGAGTCAGAAACGTTTATTCTACTGTCAAATTTGACTATAAAGTGTAAATATAGGATAATGTTGGTAATAAAGTCAGTCTCGTCCAAAACTTGATTTTGTGAGACTTGTGGTCATGACTGCATCACAACGTAAATTAAGGTTGGGTTTGTTTCAATCCTGCCCACATACCCACAGCTGGCAGCACACAAGTAATCATCAATTCGGAGTGCAGCTGCTCGTGACCCGATCGTAATGGCTGTGGTAAATTTGGGTTGATTTGGATATCCCTATCGGGCTAGTTAGGGACCATCGATAAATTACATAATGCACATGGGACAATATGTTAAAATTCAAATAGCTCAAAATGTCAATGACTTAAATACTTCAAACCAATTATATATTGTAGAAATTCATATACAAATATTTAAAGCATTTCCTGAAAAAACTAAAAGGTGTGCAACATTGTCTGGTTTATATTGTGTAATTTATTGACGGTCCCTTACTAGCCCCGGAGTTAGGCTATCGAAAGTCAAACCAAATTTGCCACTGTCGCACACCAGCCGGCTAAAGCTAATTGGCGAATTAATTTGGCTAACTTTTCCCACCTGGGAACACACACACGAGACACCCACATCAAACCACAACCTGAAACCAACTCACGTTTGAATTCAGTCATGGCCGCTAGCATTTCTTAATGAACCAAATCTAAAACGAGGCCAAATCAGGAAGTTCAGCCACCCTTTAAATTAGCTATTGCATGCTTTTCCCCAAAAGTTCTTGAAACCACAGAACTGTGAATGTATTACATTTATGCTAACACATCACCTTTATGATGGTTTGCCCTTGCTTACTGCATTTATATTTCAAAATATCCTTGCCTAAAATGATTTATGCTCAGTTACAATCACAGCCTCAGGCTTCCAGTCATTGATATATGCTGTATAACTGACGGCACGCACTGTAACACCTTGATTTCTCCTACATCATCTGTCTGAGCTTTACAACAACCTGAATTAACCTTGCTGTAATTAAATTGTCTCACACTACAATATATTACCTTTCTACCAGCCACATTTTTGACTCAGTTCCAGCACTCAACTGGCAGCTTATTGTGATTCAATGGAACTTTCTTGGTTGTCTATTGTCTTCAGTGGATCCGGAAGCAAGGGCATTACCTGGGAGTACAGGAACAGTCTCTGTCTCACAGCCATTCTGTCAACATGTATTGTATTTAACCACTCAAATTCATACAAACTGCTACGGATGCAAGCACCGACTTATATTCACTTTGTCCCATTCTTTAATCTTGTCTGGGATATATATTTTAGTTGAGACACCTGTATGATATACATTAATACAAATGTATTCACTCTGGACATGAGACCTTTATTTATTTTAGACCTTTTAAATCATAAGCTCTAAGTGTATTTGTCTTGATGTTTAAGTTAACACAGAAGTTAGTAAAAATTGGAAGACCAACGTGACAAACATGATATGAAAAGGTTATTGTTTTTTGATCTTACAATACACATTTTTAAATTAGTTGTCATCCCCAAAGTGTGGCCATTGAAAGTCTGCGGATAGCTGACAACAGGGTGGAAGGTTTTTTGATGTGCTGCTCTAGAGTTACTGTTATGAGAATTTTTTAACAAACAATTTCAGTGTCTCTGTGCGTCTCCCAAAAGGTTGTAAGTCTTTTGGATTTAAGAAACGGACAGTCCCAGTCTGCATAGTCAGAGATTTATTAATTGAGAATTCTGTTCCTCACAATGAGGAACACCATTATATACACACACACATTCTTTGTCCCGAGAGACACTCCCTGACTTGGTTTCACAATATTACAACATAACAACAACAATTTCGCTCTTCATCCTCTTTCATTAGCTATTATGATTTCTCAGACTAGACTTCCTCATTCCCCACAACAGTTATGTTCTAACCCCATAATTGAAACCTGCAACCGTTACTCTTTAGCAATGGTACCTAACCTGTTTACCCACTATCTGGAGACAACAGTCTAAGCCTATAATGAAGAACAATTTGCTTTATCACATTATGCAATATTGGTTAATTAGTACATCATAATTAAAATAAGAACATTTCACAATTCTATTTAAGGGTGGAACATTTAGTCATTACTTTTAACATGTATATATTTAATTTCTATATCAGTTACATAGCCCAGCAGACTCACCTAGAGGACAGTGGGATGGACACATGATAGATTTGATAAAAGTCTGGGAGACTTTTACAGGGAGGAGAGAGCATGAGTTTGCATGAGTACAGTAAATCCAATCTAACCATTGGCCCTGGATAATATGCTAGCATCACACAAGCAGACTGCCATAGTGCATCAAGTATACTATTATGAGGGGAGCTTACTTCTCTGTGCTCTGGAGAGATCGCAGGTCTTTGGTCAGAAGGCTCTGGAGGTCCTTGGACCAGTCTGTCTCTGTAGCACCTGGAGAGAGACGGATAGATGTAGTGAGTGTGCTTGAAAGAGAGAGCCCTGAACCCTGACCTACCACTGGCCCAGGGCCTCCTGCCTAACCCTCTAGTCACAGTCTTTCTGACAGGGAGTTGCTCCAGGAGTAGACCGTTGTATGGTGCATAGGGCTTCTCCACTTCTTATATGACTAGTATTAGCTCTTGAAATGGTATAATGCAATGATAAGGAAAAAATTATATCATGACTTACTGACATGGAGTGCTCCATGTTCCTGCTGATAGCAAGCCTCAACCTAGATGCAAAGAAATGTCCTGCCTTAGAGCAGGGTTTCCCAAACTCTGTCCTGGGGCCCTCCCTAGGTGCACGCTTTGTTTTTTTCCGCTAGCACTATACAGCTGATTAAAATAAACAAAGCTTGATGATGAGTTGGGTATTTGAATCAGCTGTGTAGTGTTAGGGTAAAAACCAAAACGTACACCCAAGGGGGTCCCCAGGACCAAGTTTGGGAAATCCTGCCTTAAAATAGGGTTGGATCTATCTCCGCCAGGCTCCTATAAATCAGATTACAAACCTGCAGAGATTAACAAACTAAATTGGTACCTGTAGTTTGGATTCATGTATCAGTTTGCCTACTTCATGATAAAAAATGTATGCACGCATGACTGTAAGTCGCTTTGGATAAAAGCGTCTGCTAAGTGGCATATTATTTATTATTATTATCATGTCTGTAAATGACAACAGAATGGTCGTCACTAGTTACCACAGCCACACATCCCGCCTATTTCTACAATTTCTCTTCTTAAAATCTGATTTTAAACCTAACCTAACCTAACCTAACCACACTGATAACCTTATACCTAACCTTAAATGAAGACCAAAAGCCAAACGTTTGATTTCATGAATTTTTACAATTTGTGGCTGTGGTAACTAGTGGAAACCTAACAGTGCTGATAAAAACATATGCACGCCATTTTGTGATAATGGTTACGACAAATTACATGGCATCCATGTGAAGTTATAGCTATTATTTATATTATGGCACCACGTGTCATTTCACGCTTCCTCGACTTATTCCATCATGACATCAATGACAACATGCTCCTCTTACAGGAGTGGGTCGAGGTTCCAGAGCAACCCACTAGGGTGGAGTGTTCGGTAACTCTCCCTCTCCGAGTCCACCGTCTCAGAACACCTATCAGCATCACCTCTTCCCCAGGAGTATTGGGATCTGGGGGAGTGGTTTAGTAAGAGGCATGCCAAGGGCCTACCTCCTCACAGGCCTTATGACTGCGCTATCGATCTCCTGCCGGGCGCCATGCCCAGATGAGGGCGATGGATTTCCTTGTCCCGGCCGGAGACGCTGGCCATGAGGGACGACTCCATTGTCCCCAACACCCTGATGGCTGCCCCAGTTTCGTGGGGAATTGATAGGCTGGTCAGAGCAGCGCTACGGTGGGAGTCCGACCCGGGCGGAGGTCCATCGGGGAGGATATACGTACCCAAGGCTGCGCGCTCGCGACTGCTTCAGTGGGCGCACGCGTCTGACCTCACCAGCCATCCGGGGGGCGCCAGGACTTTGGAGTTCCTGCGTAGGAGGTTCTGGTGGCCATCTGCTGAGGGGGATACGCACGCCTTCGTGGCTGCTTTCCTGGTGTGCGCACACACAAAGAGCTCACGTCAGTCCGCGGCAGGACTACTCCGACCCCTGCCTATCTCCAAGCTCCCCACTGTTACAGGAGTGGGTCGCAGTTCCGGAGCAACCCACTAGGTGTCATCCTCCGACAACCGTAGGCACCTCCTCACTCACAGTCGGGACTAATTATCTGCCTATTGGTGTCACCTGTGGCTATCTGATTCACCTGTGTATTTATGCCCTCACTTCCCTGTGTTACCTTGCTCAGTTTTCTCTGCTAGTTCCATGATGTCAAGCAGTACGTATCAGTGTCGGAGTTACAGGTACTGGAGAAGTGTTCTCCCTGTGTCATTGTGTTTTTCCAGTCAGAGTTAGTATTTCGTATTGTTTGTTGTCAGCCTGTTTTTTGGAGACCCATGTGCTCCTCATTTGTTTTTGTGTATAGTCTGTTTTGTATCCTGGCTTTTGGACCATCAGTAAAGATCCTTGTTTCACCATCCTTGCCTACTGTCTATCCTGCACCGCACCTGGGTCACACCTCACACCAACCCTTACAGCTCCTTATTTGACTGTAGTCAAATTTTGCAGTCAAACTGCTTCAAATTGGGTGATTAGCCTAGGTGGCTAGTTAGCTAAATGACAACCCTATTAATTCTAGAAGTATCGACTCTATGGCTTAATTCAGAAAGTAGACTTTACCTACGAGTTACATCTGTAGGCATTAGCTCGCTAGCATGAGCTAGCTAACATGAGCTAGCTAGCCAACATGCATTGTTTCTGACATGCCACGATTCTGCTTACTTTACATCTGACAGATATTTAGCTACTGTAGCTAGATAATGATGGTTTATACTGACTCTACACACACGCACACCCACTCACATACATGCTGCTGCTACTCTGTTTATCTTATATCCTGTTGCTGACTGCAGGAATATCCACCAAAATAGACTTGCACATTGTGAATGTGGTATTGGAATTGACCCTGTGTATACTGAACAAAAATATAAACGCAACAATGTCTACGATTTTACTGAGTTGCAGTCAATTTAAATAAATTCATTAGGTCCTAATCTATGGATTTCACATGACTGGGAATACAGATATGCATCTGTTGGACACATACCTTAAAAAACAAATGGGCCTCATGATCTCGTCACAGTATTTCTGTGCATTCAAATTGCCATTGGTAAAATGCAATTTTGTTTGTTTTCCATAGCTTATGCCTGCGTATACCATAACCCCACCGCCACCATGGGGCATGCTTTTCACAAAGTTGTCATCAGAAAACCGCTCGCCCACACAACGCCATTCACGTGGTCTGCGGTTGTAAGGCCGGTTGGACATACTGCCAAATTCTCCAAAACTATGCTGGCAACAGCTTTGGTGGACATTGCTGCAGTCAGCATGCCAATTGCAAGCTCCCTAAAAACTTGAGACATCTATGGCATTGTGTTGTGTGACAAAACTGCACATTTTAGAGTGGCCTTTTATTGACCCCAGCACAAGGGGCACCTGTGTAATGATCATGCTGTTTAATCAGCTTCTTGATATGCCACACCTGTCAGGTGGATGGATTATCTTGGCAAAGGAGAAATGCACACTAACAGGGTTGTAAACAAATTTGTGCACAAAAGTTGAGAGAAATAATATTTTTGTGCGTATGGAACATTTCTGAGATCTTTTATTTTAGCTCATGAAACATGGGACAAACACTTTACATGTTGCGTTTATATTTTTGTTCAGTGTAGTATGCTAGCTAGCTAACCAACTAGGCAGTTATCAAAGGCACTCAGTCGGTAACTTACCATACTTTTCTGACCAACTAGACATTACTTTAGCCAATCTCGGCTTACTCCTTCTTGCCTACTCCCGTCTATAGGTCTTCTACTAGGTTCAAAAAGACATCAAATAAACTCTGTGACAATAAAAAAAAGTGACATATCAGATTCATACACTACTCATTATTGTTTTTTTAAAAGTGAAACATGGCCTTTAATAGACTCAGTAAGCATATCATTAGTCAAACAAATAAGGTCTATTGGATTGATGCTATCTTCTGGAGGCTCTCTAGCTTCTCTACTTCCCCACATGGATTTACTGAGATCGCTCTCTCTCTCTCTCTCCTTTCTTTGTGCCAGTTTTCCAGCCACCAGTAAGAGCCTGTCCCAGATTCTGCTGACCCAAATCAACGTTTGACATGTTCCGGTCTGTTCATTTAGTTTTTTTTGTAAATAGCCACACCTGTTCCGGACATGTGTCAGTCCAGTCAGTTTCACCATTTTATGCAGTACACAGTCAGTCTAGGACACTCTTCTCAATCTATCTCAGTCACATTTTGCACGCTTTCTAATTATGTCCCGGCCTGCAGCAAGTGTGGTTACAGTCATGGCCTGCTCTACCTATCTGCTGTCATTTAGGCGGCTGGGCGTTATCCCAGGTTCTGAGGGTTTAACCGGGAGGGCCTACTCATTGCCTTGCGTTGCCAGGGCCGCTGAATCTTATCCTTAGTGACAGTTGGGAGGCTTTAATCTGAAGGTAATCTTAGCTCTGTGGGGTCACAGTCTCAATCTGATGGCTCACTACGCAGGGGGCCGTGGCTTAGTGTGGTATACGTGCCTGTAGCTTCCTGATCTGTCCTCTCCAACTTAACTATATATACTGTAGGCCGCACATACAACACATCCGCCCTTCTATGATGCAGTGACATAGTTCAGGAGACAGGGGTCAGACCTCAGATGTGCATTTAACACGGACTTTGTTGAGAATATGAAGATGAGAATATGACAGAAATAGCATTGACTCATTCCCAGTCCATTCTTTTCAACTACTGTACTGTTAAGGTTGCCAACTCAGACCGAGCTCATTCCAGGAAATTAAATAGGGCTTTCAACATTGTTTACAATTGAAAGAAAGTGTACCCAAACGCAATTGTTTACAATTGTTTAGGTACCTATTTATTTAATCTCCCAGAATAGCTTCAGAGCTTGCCAGGAGGTACAGGTTGATTACAGAATAGTTCAGGCCAAGCCAGGTGGGTTGGCAACCCTATGGCTACAGTTGTTGTTGCCCTGAATACATTGTTTACTGGGGACACCCTGTGGATTTAAAGAGAAATGCAGCTTTTACAGAGATTTCTTTTAGATGTCCTTCAAAGAGTAATATGCTGATTCAATAAATTAGGTGTCTTCACATTTGTGTGTCTTAACTGACTTCACAAGTATATTTCAAGTATTTTATTTTAGTAGTCATTTCATTTTAAGACCCAGCTCCTCACAGCTTACTTTTGACTTCCTTTCCCAAATCTGTTTTCCTTCCAGGTGAGCAGGTGGCAGTGTTCCGGGGCACAGAGGGCAAAGCCTACGTGGTGGATGCCTACTGCCCCCACTTGGGAGCCAACCTGGCAGTGGGGGGGCGTGTGGTGGGGCAGAGCATAGAATGCCCGTTCCACGGCTGGCAGTTTCGGGGGGAAGATGGGAAGTGTGTGAGGATCCCCTATGCAGAGAAAGGTGAGAAGCCACGACCAACTCAATGTAATGTAATTTAATCATGTTTATAATGTATCCAGCTAAAATAATGTGGGATTCTACTTCTGTCAACTATGCAATCTTTCGTGACAGCCTTAACATTAGTAGCTGATTTGGTTCTGGGCGCCGAGATTGTAAACAGTGTAATGTCTTACATTTGAAAAACAGATTGATTTGTAATTTAGAGCAATATAATGATTTTGTGTATTTTCCCTCTGTGGATCCTTAGTGCCAGAGTTTGCTAAGGTGCGCTGCTGGCGCAGTATGGAGACCAATGGTCAGGTTCTGGTGTGGTTCCACTGTGACGGAGAGGAACCTGGCTGGACAGTACCAGAGCAGGGGGAGATCACACGAGGGGAATGGGTCTATCGGGGACGCACTGAGCACTTCATCAACGCACACATAGAGGTTTGTTGTCTTTTGTAGATGTGTGCTTGGGTGTGTGTGTGATAAAGTAATAGTCTTAATGTGACACTTGTTTTGTATATATTTTTTTGTTTTACCATATGATTACTTTAGGTATGTGTTCTTTTGTAAATCCTTAAGACTTTGCCTTATAAAGTGAAAGCCAACTGTGCATTTTCCTCTCTGTGACTGCCCCTTGTAGGAGATCCCTGAGAATGCAGCAGATATTGCCCACCTGGCCCACTTGCACACACCAGGCATTGTGAGTGGGGTTGACCTGCGCTACACCAACAGCAAGACCTGGGAGTTTGTGAGGCACGACTGGAAGGTAAGGGCTTCCTGACCATGTGACCTTACCACTCTAGGCCTACTTATATATACGTTTAGAACTTCTTTAAATGGTGCCTCAATGGTGTGTCCTTACAAATACTTGATGGTGTGTGTGTGTGTGTGTCTGTGTGTGTGTTCCAGGTGCAATGGGAACCTGAGTCTGAGCCCACTAAGCACTGCTCCCAGATGCTGGTGAAACATGCCCTGACGGTGTTTGGTCGCCACTGGCCTCTGATGGACATGGATGTAGTGGCTCGACAGGTACAGATGATCGCAGACAGACAGACAGACAGACAGACAGACAGACAGACAGAGAGGCAGGCAGACAAACAGACAGACTAGATAGTGTTCAGAAAATGGTGACCCTGAGTTACTGAATTCAGTCATAAAACACAGCTGAAGTCATCATTGTCAACAAGTGTGTCAGCCAAGGCCACCCAGTGCCAAGACTGCTCTTGGTTTTAGCCTCTCCGTCAGCTAAGATATATATCACCGTCTCAAAGGAACAAACTGACCATTCAGACAGCTTTGTCACCTCTTGTTTTCGCTTCACTGCTTTGGATTTGTGTACATGGCTGCTTCCAAACGAGCTGCCTCAGTCACTATGGTGATGTTGAACAGGCCCTTTGGCAGTGTGGAGACGACCTATAACTCTGTCTTAGGTCAACTGGGGTTGGACAGAGTGGTGCCTGGCTGCTGTAGAGACAGAACATAGAATAGTATCCAAACTCTCATCATAGAAGGCAATTAACATTCACCTTAGTATCAATAACAGTGTTTCAGTCTGATGTGTCCAGCACTATAAGCCAACAAATTTTTTTATGGATGGTCCATTTAGTTCTGCCCAGGATTTTGTATACACTATATTTAGTACATGCGCATGATGTGTACATGTCAATAATATATGTCTGTGTGTTCCAGGTTGGTCCAGGGGTGGTGTTCCTGCTGTTCGACCACAGTTTCCTGGGCCAGGGTGTGATCATGCACTGTGTGACGCCTGTGGAGCCTCTACTGCAGTGTGTGTCCCACACCATCTTCTACCAGAGCAACATCCCGCCACTGGTGCCCAAGTTCATCCTGAGGGCAGAGTGCATCCAGGTACCATGTATCCCCGCCATGTTGCCCAGCTTACTCCTGCCCTCAGACTCTCGTACACACGTTATAACGCACAGGAATTGTACTGTACAGCCAACGATCAAACTGTTCTCACTGTGATACATCATATTACAAACACCACGAATATCATGCATGTCAATTCATACACATTATTAGTATCCTTAATAATATTCAATTTATCATAATCTGGTGAATATACAGGATGGTAGAATATATGGTAGACTTTGAAATGTGACTTTTAAAAAGTCACTAATTTGCCTTTTTTTTTGCTTTTTATGTGAACATTCTTGTCAGATTGATCACTACTTATTTCAGGTTTTGATGTAACTAACCCCTTGTTGTTCTGACTGGTTTGTGTCCCAGTTTGAGCGGGACGTGATGATCTGGAACAATAAGAAGTACATCTCTAAGCCCCTGCTGGTGAAGGAGGATTCTGCCATCCAGAAACACAGGCGCTGGTTCAGCCAGTTTTACAGTGACAACAGCCCTCGCCTGCGCTACCAGCACAACACGATGGACTTCTAACCTCTGATCTCACACACTGGAGGAAGCACAGGAAAGCCAAAGGAGGTATACTGGTCCAAAAAGACATTAAATGTCCAAAAGGTATTCAAATATAAAAGAGAAGAAGACACCCTTGGACTCTGAATGGGGAGAAATGTAACACCAGAAAATGGTTAGCCTTTTGTAGCAGCCATAACGTCAATGCAGTCAGCTCTTTCATGGTTAATTCATTGTGGGGTCTTGTAATGCAAATCAGCTGTAGTAAAAGCAGCATTTGTTATTGTTTTGATAACTGATCTGCAACCAAGTACCCAAAGGGACTCTTATTCTTCCAAAGCCCTGAAAAAGTGCTCCACATTTTCACTTAATTGGACTTCCGTAGCAAGACAAAAATGCTGGTGGGAGGATTCATCTTCTCCCCTTCTTGTTATATTTCAAACAAAGCAACTGAATGCCCTCACATCTCCCATCAGAGTTGTACAGGTGTAAAAAGAGACCAGACTATCTTTGGCCAGTTCAGTGTACGAAATGAACACTCTCCTGTGGGAACTTGGTGAGATTCGCTCTGGCCTCGTTTAAGTGCCTAGCTATAGCTACTATGTGATCCTGTAGGGTTGATGGGACCTGAAGACTGCTCCCTTTTCACTCATCTTTCTTCAGATTTCTTCTGATTGCTCCTGCCGTCTTCAAAACAGTTTATCCACATCTCAATCATACAGGATTCAGCCCATATTATGGTGAAGACCCACCAGAACCAACCAATATGAATAGATATGCCAGAATTGCCTAGCCTTTATTGTAGCTGATAGTAAGAGTCTATACTATGTGAATGAATATTTTGCATCTTCAAAGTGTTATTGTGTAAATCAAATGATACAAACCCCCCAAAAATCCATTTTAATTCCAGGTTGTAAGGCAACAAAATAGGAAAAATGCAAAGGGGGGTGAATACCTTTGCAAGCCACTGTACCATACAAAATAGGGCAGTGTAAAAAGCAGAACTCGCTATAACTTAAAACATGTCATTTATTTTCAGCCTAAACTCTCAAGGAAACTCCAAATCGGGCAGACGTGACTTGTGAGGACAGCACTGTGTTCCAAAAGGAGTGCTTAAAGCATTAATGTTTAATGAAAGCTGGCACCCAGCCCCAGCCCCAGCTTCAGGCCCTTTCAGGAGTGTTTGTGTCCCCTGGAGAATATCCTAAAGCTCAGTTGCTGATTGACCCTGCCAACTTATAGTGGTTCCCTCACATTACCCTTGAATAGATTATGCAGTTCCTTTGTACTATGCACCAGTGCAGTATATGATGACAGTATTAGAATGTTGGTACCAGTTAGTTACCAATATGTTGAATTTGAATCCTTTGAAATAAGTATTAGAAAGTATCAAAACCAGGTGGTAACAGTAAAATGAAGTACTACCGCATACTGTATAGACATGAGGATAACAATTATAGTCCAAGGTCATTACAGTATGTAGAATATATTTACATGTGGATCGCTTATTGACGAAGCCATTTTGACAAAGCATTTAGAAGAGATGTCCTATAAGGAACTCAGTGTTTCTAGCTTGTTCTTTCTCTATTACATAACTGTGAGTCCAGTTTGTGATGAGAAAAGGTGGGGTTATCCAAGGAGTTTCATGGCTTCATACCGCAGTTGTGCACTATATATGCACTCAAATGTAGCAAAGTTCATGTGACAAAATTGTTTGATTGAGTTGCTTTGCGACAGACTTAGAAATTAAAACATGCTCCCTAATGAGAAAAGCTGTGAGTGCTAACATGGTTTTACTGTGCTGATGATACAGTACATTATTACTGTGTTAGTGCTTTGAGACTGTGCAGGTTTACACAGGCCATTGGTATGTACTTCCATTATATGATGCCGTGTTACTGGCTGTACTCTGAGATTGCTCAAAAGAGCCAGATTCTGTCTGCACTCTGTGACAACAATGATGCCGTTAGGTTGTACAATTAGGTTGTACCAAATGTATTGTGTTAGAATAGCACAATAATACATGTATATCCCAGCTTTCTCCATATGACATAGGAGATTGGAAAGATTATTTTTGTAATTGCATTGTCTAGAAATGCAGCATTTATTTAAATCAGCAGAATAAACATACTCAAATATATTGTGTTTGCTCTTGCATTATTGCCGTTGTAGGCAAACTCTTCCAACGCATGCTTTATTGTGTTAAACTGAGTGGAATGCTCAGTGTACTGCTTGGCCACCGGCACTTCTGGACACTTGGGCTTATCATGCCTTATCTGTGTAAGTGCTTATCGAGGTTGGTTTCACTGAGGGGGAGGCTAGGCCTTCCTCCTCTGCAATAAAAAGCATTAAGTCAACACTACTGCCTACTTTCACATTTAGTCGAGCTTTGTCCAGGTAGAGTGTTGTGACTGAACTTTCTTAGCTAAGAGATCTGTGTTGTAGATGCCACTGGAATTCTGCTCAGCCTAATCTGAAACTTGACACAGGATACTGTCTAATTTTATCTAACAAAATATGGATGGAATGGCGGGTGACCTTGAAACGGGGCAAGCAGGGAACGACGTGACACTCGAGGAAATTAGTTTTTCTGTGGTTGGAGCAATGTGTCCTGCAGTGTTAAGTACGGTTGAGGAAACCAAGGAGGTAGAGGAGGAGAGGGTCCAGGGAGAGGATGGCTCAGTGAGAAAGCCCCTGCTTCTACAACAGCATGTCCTGGGAGAGGTCAAGCAAATTCACACACCAGTCACCCGAACAGGGCCAGCAGATGGAGCTGACCAAAAGACATCTGTTCAACAAGAGCTCCATTTTGACAACACAGAGCAGCCTCAAAGCAAAGGGACAAGTGTCGGGAGTCAAAGCAATAGTGACAACATAGGGGACAATGAGTGCCCCATCTGCAGTGAACTGTACGACTCTCAGGGAGACAATCGGATGGCATTGTTGAACTGTGACCACACGTTGTGCCATTGCTGTCTGGCCACCATCCTTAAGCGTGCAGCAGATCCTAGCCGGGTGCAGTGCCCCTTATGTCGACAGAAAACTCCTCTCCTTCACTGGGAGATCCAGAGGATGCAGGAGGATATGATGTGCCACCAGGTCAGTAGCTCTGATCCTGGACTCCTCATCACAGACACTCTGCCTGAGACCATGACAGCCCCACGACTCTGCTTCCACATGGAACAGAGGCTGCAGACTCGCATGGAGTCAATATTGCTGTGTGGATGCTGCCTGTACCCTCCTCGTCTGATGCAGATGATGAGGCGGATGCAACGCCACTGTCGATGCTGCTACCTGACATTCCTGGTGCTTCTCTTCCTGATAGAAATGAGCTGTCTGCTGGTTGTCTTCCTTCCTGTTATCGTGCTAGTGTTGTTATTCACTCTAGTGAAGTAGATGGTTGGTTAATCTATGCCTATTAGTCTCTTCTAACATCCATTGTATTTCATTATTAATAACGGTGTTGTCTGTCTTACCAATGGGCCTTTAGTTTTACAATCATCAATGAACCATGTGTTTCTCTCAAATTGCTAAATAAAGGTGGAATCCTCCATGGACCTTGGCTTAATATTAGACTGGGATTGAGTGATTATAAAATGCCACCCATATTTTACACAAAGGATACAAATGAACAATGGTACACAGCACACTTCTTGGAAACATGGCGACACTGCCTCCGTCTAAGGATGACCAAGATTAGAGTGGCTTAAAAATAGCCTCAAATGTTTCAGTGCATCTCTTGCAGTGTCTGGGCCTCCTGTTTATTCCTAGCTACTAGAGTCCAGCTTGTTGTATTTCCATGATATGTACTTGGAAGTTTTCAATAAGACTTTGAGTCTGACTGGTTTTAGATGCTTGATTGTTCTGACATTTAAATTGCGTCAATTACTCAACATGTCACCTTTGAATTATAGATTTTTTTTGTTCAGCCCCGCACCAAACAATCAGTAAGTAAGCCACCTCTTTTCCAGATAAGTTTCCATCTACTAAATGAATGTTTTCTGACAAACAGAACAGAACAGGAATAATTCCGCTGGCCATTGGGACAGGGCCAAAGAAAACAAGGGAGAGCTGCTCATAAGTAATTTATGCAGGAAACACATCAGACATGCATCTTCAGAAGTCACGCTTAGGCAACCTGCCTCTATGAATTACAGTACTCTATTTATGCTAACATGTTGACAGCAGAAGAATGCTTTACTCCCACCTCTCAATCAACTGATGTGGCCAAACAGTCACAGGACTTGATGAACACACACTCATGTAGATGAACTTGGCAATTCAAAGTGAGCTGGTGCAATACTTTTCAGAATGTTATTTTAAAGGTATACTGTGTATTATTGGTTCCCCTCCTGAAAGGAGTACCTGTGTTCTGCTACTATTGATTCACATTGCAACATGTAACTAAAGGTTATGGCTGGCATACAAATAGATTGCTGCCAGGCTGTGTGTAGGAAGTGAGTGAGTGAGTGAGTGAGTGAGTGAGTGAGTGAGTGAGTGAGTGAGTGAGTGAGAGTGAGAGTGAGAGAGAGAGAGCTTCCACTGTGTAGGTGGTATGTGTATGTATGTCCTTGTCTCTGTGTGGGTGGATGATTGTGTGTGTGCATGTGTGAACTCTAGAGCATGTGTGTGTGTCTCATTGGTATGGAATGAGACTCTTGAGTCTGTTTGCTTGTATACGTCTGTTCTCTGCCAGCGCACATCGTTATATAACGGCTGCATTGCAGACTGGCCCTGCTGTATTGATGTATGAGTGGTGGGTGGTGGAGGGAGGGAGGGAGGAGGGACACTAAGGGCTACTACAGGAATCCAGCAAACAAGAGTCCTTGTTGCTGTTGGCCTTCCCTCTGAGTGGCTCTCATTATGTTTAACACACCCACAGTGCCACAGTCTAACAGCTATCCCAGAGCCACAGCCATGTATAGTCATACCGTACATCTATATGGCTCTGAGCTATCTGAAAACCAGTCATGCTTTTCAATTGTTCTATTCTTGACACCCGTGTTATGAAAGGTTACTTTATATGACGTATGCAGTGATGTAGTTATTTAAACCAATGGAGAAGCCTGAGGCAGGGGTAATGTCCCGCCCCCTTTACGATGTTGGCATTGATCTAAATACAATTTCATACTTAATAAATCTATTGAATAAATCTATAATAATAGTTTTGTTTTCATTCCTGCGGAAACCACACACTTCATAAGAGGGCTATATGTTTCCTATGCCTACTGATGATATATCGTCTCTAGCCTGTTTGTGTGCCGTAGAGAGTGAGAGCTATATATATCCTATGTGCTAACTGAAAATATATAATCTCTAGCCTATTTGTGTGCCTCTCATAGAGGGCCATCTCTGCGTTCCTCATTTATAATTCAGTAGACAGATCAATTGTGACCTCATTTCCAAAATGTCTCTTTCATTTGAAAATCTATGTACACATGACTTTTACACTGGGTAATACACAACAGGGCTCACAGATTATTTCCTGCTAAATGAAAAATGAATTGACTATTGATTATCGGAGACTAAACAGATGAGATTTAACCACTAATCATCTGGTTTATAAACAGCCCATCCCTTTTACAGCCCTGGTTGACCTTATTGGCTAGTTACCCCAGAAACACCACATTTTACTGGGAAACGTGTGGGGCTTAATGTGGGCAAAGCTAGGATAGCCTATTGGCAGGCCTACGTTCCAATTGCAATGGCATTTTGTCTAAATTAACCTAGGCTAGGCTACTATGCTTTATCAGTTATCCAGTGTGATGTGCATCAAAGTAATAGCTGTGCCATTATGTCTTTGATGTTCAATAAATGTGTTAGGTAATATGCATTTTCCGAAATGTAACACTGTGGAGAGAGAGGCTTGTTTCCTAGGTTACCAGGATGGTTGAAAATTTGCTTAGCAAGACTGATGCTCTTGTGCCTCCCGTGGTTACTTGGACACTTGGTTCCCTCTCTCCATTCAGAGACATTTCAAATGACATTACCCGACCCCACAATCGGACAAAACATCTAACAAGTATACACATCTGTCACTACAAATTAGTTAAAACGACACATTCATGTCACACTTTTGGAATTAGTCAAGATACAATATTTTTAGATGCAACTCAATAAATAATTCAGGCTTTTTTTATATATACAGTACTAGTCACAGGTTTGGATACACCTACTAATTCCAGGGTTTTTCTTATTTTTTAAACAATTTTTTACATTTTAGAATAATAGTGAAGACATCACAACTATGAAATAACACATATGGAATCATGTAGTAACCATACAAGTGTTAAACAAATCAAAATATATTTTATATCTTAGATTCTTCAAATAACCACCCTTTGCCTTGATGACAGCTTTGCACACTCTTGGCATTCTCTCAACTAGCTTCACCTGGAATGCTTTTCCAACAGTCTTGAAGGAGTTCCCACATATACTGAGCACTTGTTGGCTGCTTTTCCTTCACTCTGTGGTCCGACTCATCCCAAACCTTCTCAATTGGTTTGGGGTCAAGGGAATGCGGAGGCCAGGTCATCTGATGCAGCACTCCATCACTCTCCTTCTTGGTAAAATAGCCCTTACACAGCCTGGAGGTGTGTTGGGTCATTGTCCTATTGAAAAACAAATGATAGTCCCACTAAGCCCAAACCAGATTGGATGGCGTATCACTGCAGAATGCTCTGGTAGCCATGCTGGTTAAGTGTGCCTTGAATTCTAAATAAATCACAGTGTCCTAGTAAAGCACCCCCACACCATAATGCCTCCTCCTCCATGCTTTACGGTGGGAAATACACATGCGGAGATCATCCGTTCACCCACACCGTGTCTCACAAAGCCACGGCGGTTGGAACCAAAAATCTCAAATTTGGACTCCAGATCAAAGGACACATTTCCACTGGTCTAATGTCCATTGCTCGTGTTTCTTGGCCCAAGCAAGTCTCTTCTTATTATTGGTGTCCTTTAGTAGTGGTTTCTTTGCAGCAATTCGACCATGAATGCCTGATTCACACAGTCTCCTCTGAACAGTTGATGTTGATGTGTCTGTTACTTGAACCCTGTGAAGCATTTGTTTTGGCTGCAATCTCTGAGGCTGGTAACTGTAATGAACGTATCCTCTGCAACAGAGGTAACTCTGGGTCTTCCAGTCCTGTGGCGGTCGTCATGAGAGCCAGTTTCATTATAGCGCTTGATGGTTTTAATGACTGCACTTGAAGAAACTTTCAAAGTTCTTGAAATCTTCCGTATTGACTGACCTTCATGTCATAAAGTAATGATGGACTGTTGTTTCTCTTTGCTTATTTGAGCTGTTCTTGCCATAATATGGACTTGGTCTTTTACCAAATAGGGGTATCTTCTGTACACATGTACACCATCTCATGAAGCTGGTTGAGAGAATATCAAGAGTGTGCAAAGCTGTCATCAAGGCAAAGGGTGGCTATTTGAAGAATCTCAAATATAACATATATTTTGATTTGTTGAACACTTTTTTGGTCACTACATGATTCCATATGTGTTATTTCATAGTTTTAATGTCTTCACTATTATTCTACAATGTAGAAAATAGTAAAAATAAAGAACAACCCTTGAATGAGTAGGTGTGTCCAAACTTTTGACTGGTTGTGTATATATCCCCATGTCAGTAGACAAGCGTCATAACAGTACTGTGGTTTTGTTGGAGCGTTGGAGGTTTTGCATGATTGAAGAGGTTGAAATATGGATAACATGGTTACATAATTGATTGGATGTTTGGATGTAAAGGTGGTGGGGGGGGGGGGGGGGGGGTGTAGCCTACAATTGGTGGTCTTGGTCCACCTGGGTATGTGGAATTCTGCTGATTTATAGTGCGAGCCAGTTCAACCCATTCCAGCGGAATGAGCGTGCAGGCTCGGGTCCATCTGCTCGGTGCGCTGTAACAATGTTGTTGGAGAAAATATTTCACACATTGGAATCATCTGGGTCACTGGATTTTTGAGGTGTCAATTTTCATTGCAATGGCACAAGCCAAGTGAAGCATTTCTTTCCCTAAATAAGCCTACAAAATTCACACTCAATAATTAGTTTTTCATCACATATTTCATTTTTTGACAAGATTAGTTATTTTTCATAATCTAAGCTGCCTACTACCATTCGTGTCCTATAATGAATCACATCGTTGATGAGATGTTGAAAACAAGACATTTCTGTTCTATGATTAGCTTCATTTATTTTATTTACTTTTCATTCAAGCAGCATAAGGTCGAAGCAAAATCAAAAGGTAGACGGCGGAGGCGCGCATCACTGCGCGGGCACAGCTGTCAGCACCAAGGACAGCCGCAGCCCCAAGCGTGCGTCAGTGTAATAATCACTTCACAGTAAAGCCCCGCACGGAGCCCACGGAGGACCGAGAGAGCGATTCACAGAGCATAAAGGAACCCGCATACACAGCAAAATATGCTCTGATTCGTTTCTAAAAGAAAATGGGGGAAATAGACAAAGAAAGATCAAAATGTTTGAAGAAAGGCTGCTGACAACTGCGGAGATAATCCAACAGCGGTTGAGGTCCTGACCATGCACATTCCTCCACATTTCACATAAATCAGCTGTCCAGATTTTCCACACTGTCCGGTGGTTCCAGTCTTTTTAACCAGGTGAACCGTGCAGTCCAGAAGCCGGGCAAGCCGAGCCGCCAACACGAGGGAGAGACGCAACCGGGGTCCTCTGTGCGGTTTGGTCGTTCACACGATGCGTCTGTTTCTGCTGGCGGTGTTCCTCTCGTGCTCCTGTGCGCGGGGCGGCTGCGAGCCGAAGATAGTGAACATTGGAGCGGTCCTGAGCCAGAAGAGGTACGAGCAAGTGTTTAAGGATGCCGTGACCCAGGCGAATCAGATCTACGGGAGAGATAAATTCAAGTTGACCGCCATCTCTGTAACGCACAAACCCAACGCTATCCAGATGGCTCTCTCCGTCTGCGAGGACCTCATCTCTAACCAGGTATCTCGGGAGGGATCCGGTGTCCCTGCATGTCCCGGCATGGGTGTTAA
Source organism: Coregonus lavaretus (assembly GCF_964263955.1). Lineage (NCBI taxonomy): Eukaryota > Metazoa > Chordata > Actinopteri > Salmoniformes > Salmonidae > Coregonus > Coregonus lavaretus. The sequence continues at coordinate 48,250,321 of NC_139991.1, forward strand.
ATAATAATAGCCTAATTAGATTAGTCATTTAGCCAGAACATTTAGGCATCTATTCATTGGTGCAAAATGTCCATCATATCAATCAGAACCATCTAGAAGGCTAAAATGATTGTGAAGCCTACCATATTTAAGTTGTCTAAATTAGTATTAGGCCTATGGCCACTATTGGGAGGGAAATTAATCGACCTATTTAGTGTGATGCAGCATCATCCCGTGTCTGTTTCAAGGGAGCTGGTTGACGTGAGTAAAAGGGCAGATGAGGTCGATACATTGTGATCAGTGACCACCACTTCATTTGCAATAACAGACAATACCATCTCAGTCTAGACTATAACCTCAGTGCCTGCCTGTGAAACACTGTGCCAGTGCCACCTGCTTCTATTGCATATTTCAAGCAGATTGAGCTGACTGCATTTTATATATTTTCCTAAAACGGAACTGTTTCTTTGCACAAAAAAACGGTTTATTTGTTGCACATAATCAATACAGAAATGTCATTATTCTCACAGTCAATATCTCTTAGAGCCTAGCCCTATAGGCTATGATAAAAATACTATGAAACTGCGGCCTTTTCAGTGATCCATCACCTCTGGTAATACGATCGAGCTTCTGAAAGAAAATGGAAGCTGAAATGAAATTATGAGTCAGATATGCATATGACGTATATAATGACAATATAATGAGTAACTACCAAACCTGAACTTGTGGCCAAACATGAAAAGTAAATGGGCTGAAAATAGGCTGTTAGCCCGTGGCCAAATCTCTATCCCCATATCTGTAGCTTATTAGTCAGACAAAGCTATGTATTCAAGGGTTAACATAGCCTAAGGGCTCTATTCAATCAGATCTGCTTTAACCGACATCAGTATGGCAGTTGTTTTGGCGGTGTTAAGAGGTGGAACTGCATTGTCAAATCCACAAGCAGCTCCTGGCATTATACTTAAAGCAGACATTGCCATTGGCTGCACAGAGTCGCATTAACAGAAATACCATGCAGTCTTGTTTACAAGTTCGAACACTGATTAGGATCATAGAAATTCTCATAATTTTGTTGAATGATTAAAATTTGACTGTAATTATTTCTATATAGCCTACACTTTCTCATTCTGAACTTCTAACACAAGTGGGGTGGGTGTGGCTTCGTGACAATGATTGCAAGAGCAGCTGCTCACCGATGGTTAATAACGCTTGATCTGATTGAATCTAGGTCTAAATCTCATTCAAAAGTTATTATTTTATATTATCAGTTAGAAATGGAAAATCTGTTTAGCCTTTAAAAGCCGTTGACTGATAATTTTTAAGGGCCAAAAACACAGATTTGTGGGGGATGAGAGGCCAACTGCACTTACATTTTTGTCATTTAGCAGACGCTCTTATCCAGAGCGACTTCAGTTAGTGAGTGAGTGCATACATTCTTTTTTAATTTTTCATACTGGCCCCCCATGGGAATCGAACCCACAACCCTGGCGTTACAAACGCCATGCTCTACCAACTGAGTTACATCCCTGCCGGCCATTCCCTCCCCTACCCTGGACGAATTGTGCGCCGCCCCATGGGTCTCCCGGTCACCAGGATCTCTAGTGGCACAGCGATGCAGTGCCTTAGACCACTGCGCCACTCAGGAGGCACTTCAGTGTACACAGCTGCAAATCCACTGAAATTAACTAACTAACTAATAATTAAATCAGTGACTCATCCTTAAAGGGATATCCAGAGTCAGATGGACTCGTGGATACCATTTTTATGTCTCTGTGTACAGTATGAAGGAAAGTAGCGGTACTTTCACGAGCCAATGCTAACTAGCGTTAGCGCAATGCGTTAATATTGGCTCGTTAAACTACAGCTAATTATATATTTAAAAAAATTATGGTATCCACGAGTTCATCTGACTCTGGGTAAGTAGAACAAGGGATTAAATGCCAGAATCCCTTTAACAATGAATCATTGGTGCCATGTGAGTAAATGTTGCCTAAAAGAAGGCCAACATTGCCGCGTGCGCAACGGGCCACTGCATCAAAGCATCTTGGGGGTAGTAGTTGGGGTGCATGCCTTGCTCGTCTGACGTTATGTCACCGGCCTTATTAGGGGAGAAGGGCGTTTAGTTTGTATTATGGAAAATTATGATTTGATCATTAGAAATTGGTAGTTATAACTGTTTGGTTCATGTTATTGCTAGATCAATAACTTATGCAGACTGATGTTGTTGTTTTTTGACACGAGTGTATGGTATGCAATTGTTTTTGCCTCTAGACTGGAAAAAATAACTGGCTTTTTCACTTGAAATGCGATTTTTCTTTAGGTCATAAAAGCATTTGCTCAGGACATGTGAATACAATTTAAACCTAACAATGAAAACAACGTTCATAAGTTATGTATTGCGATGTTATCCCTTTGAGAGTTGTTCCAAAAATGAAACACATTACTAAAAGCCTGGTCCATCCCATTCACATTAAGCATTACGTTGCTTTTGAAAGCAGCAATATCATGTAGTGAAGAGAGCTGAGGTGTGAACCCTTCCCCATCCCTCTTTCAAATTCTCACCCTCTCTTTCATACACACACACGCACACGCACACGCACACACACAGACACACATAGACACAGACACAGACAATGTCCCTGGTCCTCTTCATTGTAATGATTGTAATTGATAGAAATGGTTACGTTACAAACATATCTCCCTTCGTTCCACGATATCTGAGTTCCATCCATCATCACAGAGGGCTGCAGGGATGAGAAAGGTGCCAATGTTCTACATGTCAAATGCAGTTAACACTGTCTGCTAACTGCATAGATGGAGATCTAACCATTTGAGAGACTCAATGAGAGGGTCCATGACAGATGGGATGGTAGATGCCTGGAAGCGCTCTTTGGATGGAAGACCTCATTTGAGGCCCAACCATATGGGCTGCACGCACTAAACCATCATGCCTGCATGTTTTTTCTTCCGCCTCAGTTGGATCAGTGTCCCATTTCTCAAGAATCCTTTTTATCTAAAAATTGATATACAGTTGCGCTGTAAAAAGCTGTTAGTAGAGCTGCAGTGAGGAGCATCTGTCTCCTTCAAGTGTCATTCAGCTTTGAGACAAATGAACATCTATCTACCAAGCAGCCATATTGCTAAATGAGGATTGTTTAAGAGGAAAAAGCTGATATGACATTTCCATGTCGCAGTGATGAATCAATAGTCCAAACACTTTTTTATCCTTTCACTTCTCTGTACAGGAAGTGTGGTTATCTTTCATTCCCGTACTCCTGTCTGCAGGTGTATGCCATCCTGGTGAGTCATCCTCCCCAGTCCAATGACCACCTCACCCCCACGCCTGTGTCCTACACCGCAGGCTTCTACCGCATCCCTGTGGTGGGCCTCACCACACGCATGTCCATCTACTCCGACAAGGTGAGAAATTAAAGAGAGAGAGAGGGAGAGAGAGAGTGTGAGAGAGAAAGAGAGAGAAGAGAGAGGGGGAGGGAGGGAGGGAGGTAGGGAGGGAGGGAGAAGAGAAAGAGAGAGAGGGAGGAGAAGAGAGAGAGGGAGAAGAGAGAGAGAAAGAGTGAGAATGCGAGAGAGAAGGGGTAGGGTGAGTGGTGGAGAGGTCCCTGGGAATGGAAACAGACAAGAGAGACGAATTCTACTCCACTACTTGGCTAGCTACCAAAATAGCTAATGTAAGGCCTCATGAATATGTTAGAAATGTCACCAAAACCGTGTATGACTAGCAAGTAACTTCCTCTCACTCATTCTTCTTAATTTTCTTTCTCCTCAGAGTATCCACTTGTCCTTTCTGCGGACTGTCCCCCCGTACTCCCACCAAGCTCACGTGTGGTTCGACATGATGCGAGAGTTTCGATGGAATCACATTATTCTGATTGTCAGCGATGATCACGAGGGGCGGGCCGCGCAGAAGAGACTGGAGACCCTACTGGAGGAGAGGGAAACAAAGGTGAGATGCTCGGGCTCGCAGGACCCCTAGTGTGTGTGACCGTGTGTATGTGTGTAATCTCTGTTTAACTCTCAAAGGTCTTCTATGTACTGTATGTAACTGTTTTCCTTTCTTTTGTGTGAACACATCTCTCACTGACCATTGTGTAAACATTGGCTAACATCAATATGCTAGAGACATCTACAGCGTCTAATGTGGTCTAATCTGAGTACATCTTTTACTCATCTCATGTTGCTTTTCACCATAGTCAAATTCTCCTGTGTCAATCCACAACAGGAGCCAAATAGCGCACTTTAACCTGGGGCTTTGCAAAACATCAATTACTCCCAAACATAATGATGGTTCACAGATCCTTCATATATGTTTGTGTTGCAATATTACGTTTGGATGGAATGGAGATGAGCTATCCAGTGTTATGCTCACTTGGAGTCTTGTAAAGGGATGGATGGTTGACATATCAGTATATTAAACCAGCAACTATTCGTTTACCGGCCCAACGCTCTTAATTGCTAGGCTACCTGCCGCCCAGATCCTTGTCGTTGTCAGATAAAGGACTGTGAGACCATGCAAGTGAAATGACCCATATATGTGATGTAACCATGAGCATACTTTTGGCGCAGCGTCACCTCTGGCTCTGAGGCTGTGTTGCTTGGAATGTAGCTCATTAATAAATGTGCTGATCCACCTAAAGCCTAAAACAGACCAGTGATGATGTCCTCTAAAGGATCATGTTCCCTAAAGGAAAAGCGAAGGAACAATTAACTCATCTTTGAACATACGTTTAGTATAGTTCACCTCAGGATGTGGTTAAGGCTTTTTGCAATGCTTGTTCCCTTCAGGGAGTCCTTCCTGTAATTGTGTGACGGAGTGAAAGGAGTCCTGATTTGAAGAGTAATTTAATCAGAGGCTGGTGAAATGGCTCATTTGACACAAGCTCACAATAATTCACACCGAAGGGAGAGGGGACATTTTAAACACGTTGTGGTTAATCAGTTACACTCACACATGATCAAGATTGATTAGGAGTTACTAAGTATAATTTATGTCGATAAATCATCTTGTTATTAAGGATTGTGACTTAATTGACTTTACCTGTGGAGTGGTATTGTCTATGGTAAAGACCTACATTAGATTAAAGAAAAGTTGGTTAACTGATAGCTACTTGTTTCTTCCTTCCTGGAATCCATCTTGTCTGCTCACTCTCTCTCTCTCTCTCTCTCTCTCTCTCTCTCTCTCTCTCTCTCTCTCTCTCTCTCTCTCTCTCTCTCTCTCTCTCTCTCTCTCTCTCTCTCTCACTCTCTCTCTCTCTCTCTCTTATACTGCCATAAGCAGAGATTGGATACATTTATAGTTACCAGATTGAAAGAATCTATCAATGTCACAGAAACCTTGATATGGTAGACACTATGATATGATGCTGTAAGGAAGTATCTATGTTCTCACAGTTAAAAGCTTGGACTGTGATTTTATCAGTGGTTGTAAGAAATGACTCAGCCAGCCAGGTTGGCAGAATCAAATCAAATCAAATTGTATTTGCCACATGCGCCGAATACAACAGGTGTAGACCTTACAGTGAAATGCTTACTTACAAGCCCTTAACCAACAATGCAGTTTTAAGAAAAATAAGTGTTGAGTAAAAAATGGATAAGTAAAAAATAAAAAATAAAAATAACTAAAGAGCAGCAATAAAATAAAATGCAATGCAAATAATCTGGGTAGCCATGATTAGCTGTTCAGGAGTCTTATGACTTGGGGATAGAAGCTGTTAAGAAGCCTTTTGGACCTAGACTTGGCGCTCCGGTACCGCTTGCCATGCAGGTAGCAGAGAGAACAGTCTATGACTAGGGTGGCTGGAGTCTGGATAATTTTTAGGGCCTTCCTCTGACACCGCCTGGTATAGAGGTCCTGGATGGCAGGAAGCTTGGCCCCAGTGATGTACTGGGCTGTACGCACTACCCTCTGTAGTGCCTTGCGGTCGGAGGCCGAGCAGTTGCCATACCAGGCAGTGATGCAAGCAGTCAGGATGCTCTCGATGGTGCAGCTGTAGAATGTTTGTAACATTTGGGGAGTTTGTGTCATTTCCTCCTTAATGAGAAATATTCTAGTTATTCACATTTCATATTCTGTATCGTGCAGATTATTCACACTGTAATTGCAGGTTTATATGCTGTGCTGCTGTGACAAGCCACAGGGACTATTTGATGGGGTTCTGTAGCACAGCCGGTAGAGAGACTCTTCTAGCTGTAATGGATTCAGTCAGAATACTAACATTAGTGACACAACATACAATATTCATGCTTGAATAAAGTAGCAAAAATAGGGCAGTCAGAGAGGAACTCCTTGGGGAAAACAAAGCCAGTCATCTAGACAGTAAAAAAAAAAAAAAAAGCCATCATTGTGCCACACAGAGATAGCTGCAAGATGGTGGAGGGCTAGATAAAAATCCATTTTGGTTTTTACATTTAAGTCATTTAGCAGACACGTTAATCCAGAGCGATTTACAGGATCAGTTAGGCTTAAGTGCCTTGCTCAAGGGCACATACAGATTTTTCACCTAGTCGGCTCAGGGATTCAAACCAGCAACCTTTGGTTTACTGGCCCAATGCTCTTGACCGCTAGGCTACCTACATGATTAGTTGATTTATATTCTAAATAAGGACCGTAGTCCCAGTTTGATTAATGCTTGTTTTGCAATGTCATGATTCATGAGTGTGCACTGACCTTGACACACTACAACACATTAGCATGCAATGTTTGGAAAGGGGAGCAGTGTTTTACAGAGCAGCGCTGACCACAACTACGTCAGATTACATTTGAGGCAGAACGGATATTTAACCCTTTCAATGGAGCGTGAAAACAATGGAGGAGAATGGGATTTACTTCAGATTTGCTTGTCAGGCAGTATAATGAACCAATGCGGTGAGTCACTGTAGCATTTGGGTAGCGGAGGACGCAGATCCCGAGCGATCTGCCTCCCAATGGTCTGAGCTGAGAGGTCAGGCATCAGGGGAGGCAGGTCTGTCAAGCAGAAGATGCTGTGTTTCACTGCGAAATGGCTCCCTGACTAAGGCAAAGAGACTGCCTTGCGGCTCCTTTCACAATATACAGGAGCAGAGTGGAATTCAAAATGGAGAGAACCTGAGGAGCATTAGTTTGCAGAATCAGACTTTTTACGTGTTGGGATTGCTTTGCACTGGAACATAGCCCTCTCAATCTAATTGTTGTATGACTGTTTCTGGACCAATGCTGGATGATGGTTTGAGGGTCTTGAGTTGTATTTGAAAGGTGGTGAATAAGGGCATATGACATAGCCGTAAATAGGATTGCTAGTGGTCAGTGGCTGTCTTTGATGTTCTTTGCAAGCCCCAGTGTTAGGGATCCCAATTTGAAGCAGAAAAGTTGGAGATTTGTTGGAATGCTTTACTGCGATCCATTTTCAACTGTTTATAATATTCTTCTGTGTCTGCATATTTTCTCTGTGCACATTACTCATCAGAATAAAAAAAGGAACTATGAAAACCTCGACCAACTGTCCTATGACAACAAGCGAGGACCTAAGGTATATTTGCATGGTCAATGCACGCCGCCCACCAACTTTCCAAACGTAGCAACTAGAAACCAGCCCAACCAGTCACCAGCCGACCCAGAAATGCCCCTATCTTGGTAGCACGTGTTTCTTTTTACTTTGAGACATTATTCCTATGATTTCACCGAAGAATGGTTTTGTTATGGAAAGACTATAATTTTCCGTAAAAAAAATAAACAAATGAACAGCGCTCCGCTTCAATCATATTAATTTTTTTCTTTCAACTAAAGGAATGCATGTTCTCAAAAAAAAAAAAAAGATTGCAAGTTTATTCCTTTGTGGAGATCCGGTAGTGTGGGACAAAACACTTTCCCAGATTACTACTCCCTCCTGTTTTGTAGCACCTCTAGTTTCCAACAGTTTTTTGTTGGGGGGAAGGTTCCCCCTCACTCCCCTTCACCTGTTTTTAGTTACTGGTTGCATTGACCTTCTTCTCCCCCCTACCTAACATGCACGTCTTTCTTTGGAGCCTTGATAACCCTCAGTTTGCATGCGAAAAATGCAAACTTTTTTTCCCCTCCAAGCTTTTTTTTTAGTTGAGCCGACTTCCCTGGATCGCTTTCCTTTTTTTCTTCTCTCCCTTTTTCAACAAAAATCAACAAAACCGAGCAAAACAGGTAAAGCGACAGCATGGTTTCTGAGGTGGGGGTAAGTAGCTGGCTTGACTTATTTTGTGCCCCGATCACAGGCAGAGAAAGTCCTCCAGTTCAGCCAGGAGACTAACTTAACTGCTCTGCTTCTGGAGGCCAAAGAGCTGGAGGCTCGCGTCATCATCCTCTCCGCCAGGTGAGACCTTCCTACAGTACCTCCCACTTGTCCCATCAGGCCCTTCCCATCAAACAGCCCCTCCCACTTGTCCCATCAGTCCCCTCCCATCATAGCTGACCTGCCTCTACTATTGAATCTAGTCCATTCTGATCACAATCCTTAACCCAAAAAGTAATTTTCCCAACTCCTAATTAGACCACAACTGGATTTACTATGACTTATATTTGACACTTTTTACATACTTTTACTGCTAAATGCTGGCATGATATCAAACAGTAGTGATTCACTGCAATGATTTGCATTTAGATTAAAGATAAGTAACCATGCCTGTGCCACTTAACATCTCTGTTTTCAGTGAAGAGGACGCTGCTGCAGTTTACAAGGCTGCCCGTTTCCTCAACATGACGGGCTCGGGTTACGTGTGGCTGGTGGGAGAGCGGGAGATGTCGGGTAAAGCCCTGAGCGAGGCGCCAGACGGTACGTACCATACGCCGCTACCCAACAGCCACTCGGAAAACACTTCATAACGCTAGCCTTTTTCTGGAGTCACCTTTCATTTAACCTCTATGATTAGGGAGATAAACATATAGATTAATGCTTCGTTGTTAACAATGTATCATGTGTGATCAATTGTTGAGTGTTAAGCATTTAAACGTTTAAGCATTTGATATGTTTAAAGGTTTTAAATGAGTCACAGTAGTTTACACTATAAGCTCTTAAACAAAATGTTAATATAGTGTTAGGTCCTGTGTCTCCGAACCTATTTATTTATCTATAGTCATAACTATTGATAGGTTAACCCATACATCCAAAGCTTTGCGCGCAGGCTTTATTGTACTATCCTGATATATTAATAGCTTGGTTCTCATGAGTTTATAAAGGGTGTTTTGCATTCCCCACATTGAAGTGTAACTGAAATAGAATGGTAAGCTACAATGGTCTTGCTTATGTCCTGGAGTCTGCACAAGTCTCACGTAATATGTCACTTTGTGGTCACAAACGTAAGCGTCAACCCCAGGCACTCCAACACCCCCTACCCCCATTGTCCTACGTTAGGTGGTGTCACTCCTACGTAACATTCATCACGCAGTGCAGACGGTTAGTAGCGCTATCTGACGTAAGACAATGACCCGACCCTTGCAGAAAATTATTTGTCAGTCATGTCTAGGGTTGCAAAGCTACCAGTAATTTACAAAAGTTACAGGTACTGTATCTTCAGTAAGTTTTGTAATTAACAGAAAATCTATGGCAATCTATCGTAATTTTGGTAATTTATCCATGACTTTCCAGTAGATAGACCATATGGTTAAAGAGAAAATAGCCTAAATAATTAAAAAAGCATCTAATCAACAATGCCATTATTTTCAATTACCTGTGCAACTCATCCAACTATTGACTGCCACCAGTTTGATGCCAAAACATTGACAACAAATAAATATTGACATAGTAAAATAAATCAAAGTGTGTAAAAAATTCATGCTGAAACCTTAATATTAAACACCCAATGGTATTCACTAAGTTGATGGTTTATATTTAAGATGCTTTACAGCTTTGTCATTCTATTTTGATTTTAAAATCAAATTATTTAATTATTTCATATACACTATTTATACAAAAGTATGTTGACACCCCTTCTAATTAGTGGATTTGGTTATTTCAGCCACACCCATTGCTGACAGGTGTATTAAATCGAGCACACAGTCATGCAATCTCCATAGACAAGTATTGGCGTTAGAATGGCCTTACTGAAGAGCTCAGTGACTTTCAACGTTGCACCGTCATAGAATGCCACCTTTCCAACAAGTCAGTTCGTCAAATTTCTGCCCTGATAGAGCTGCCCCGGTCAACTGTAAGCGCTGTTATTGTGAAGTGGAAATGTCTAGGAGCAACAATGGCTCAACCGCGAAGTGGTAGGCTACACAAGCTCACAGAACCGAACCACCGAGTGCTGAAGCACATAGCGCATAAAAATTGTCTGTCCTCGGTTGCAACACTCACTACCGAGTTCCAAACTGCCTCTGAAAGCAACGTCAGCACAATAACTGTTCATCGGGAGGGAGCTTCATTTAATTAGTTTCCATGGCTGAGCAGCCGCACACAAGCCTAAGATCACCATGCGCAATGCCAAGCGTCGGCTGGAGTGGTGTAAAGCTCGCCGCCATTGGACTCTGGACAAATCTGTGTTTGGCAGATGCCAGGAGAACGCTACATGCTCCAATGCATAGTGCCAACTGTAAAGTTTAGTGGAGGAGGAATAATGTTCTGGGGCAACAGTTTGGGGAAGGCCCTTTCCTGTTTCAGCATGACAGTGTCCCCGTGCACAAAGCGAGGTCCATATAGAAATGGTTTGTTGAGATCGGTGTGGAAGAACTTGACTGGCCTGCACAGAGCCCTGACCTCAACCCTATCGAACACCTTTGGGATGAATTGGAACACCGACTGCGAGCCAGGCCTAATCCCCCAACATCAGTGCCCGACCTCACTGATGCTCTTGTGGCTGAATGGAAGCAATCCCCGCAGTAATGTTACAACATCTAGTGGAAAGCCTCCCCAGAAGAGTGGAGGCTGTTATAGCAGCAAAGGGGGGAGCCAACTCCATATTAATGTCCATTATTTTGGAATGAGATGTTCAGGTACCCACATACTTTTGTTCATGTAGTATATTTTACATGTGATAAGGCCAGAGAGAGAGAGCCAGAGATAATTACAAATGCTTGTGATAATCTGAAGTACCCAAAAGGGCCACTAGATGTCTTCTGATAGATTACATAAAATCCTTGAAAGATATTGCAATTCTGGTAGTTTACTGGTGAACTAGTAGTATACCAGTAATATACCCCCCCCCCCCCCTTTGCAACCCAAGTCATGTCCATGTCTCAGCACCTGTTGCTGTCTTAAACTCACCTCTGTGCCTTCTTTCAAGAGTCTGCAAGACTACCGGACCAATTGCAATGAGAAAACTTAGCTGAAGTTGGATTGTTAATGTGATTTGTATATCAATTCTCTAATACAGTTGATGTAAGTTTGTTTGGTCCCACACATACACTATAGCTTTCTGCTTCTGGTATTTTCCAACCTAACCCCTATAAAATGGGTGATATAAATGAATCGATCCAACTTCAAGGGACTTTTTTTCATGCTGGGCAAAGTTCACTAACAACCTCAAAATATGAATCCATTCCTCTCTGATGATGTTGCCTTTTCTCAGAAAGGAATAAAAAGAAAATCAGCTCAAATCAATTTTGATCAAGATGAAGTTCATTCTTCAAAGACTTCCTGTGCTTGTTGGTTCCAGTACTGGATGATTAAAATTGCTTTCACAAATAGAGCAACAGAGAGCATGGTGCTGGATCAAAAACTTGCGGTTGGACCTTTCCTCAGGATGGCTGAACAAGAGGCTCCTATAAGTTTTTATTGTGTGTATTGCAAAATGATCCTGATGGTTGGTAGTCTAGCAGGTCACTGATTGGCTTTGTTCTGCTGTCGGTGTGATGTGAGCAGGTCTCATCGGCCTCCAGCTCATCAACGGCAAGAACGAGTCGGCCCACATCAACGACGCAGTGGCCGTGGTGGCCCAGTCCATCCAGGAACTCTTTGAAAAGGAGAACATCACAGAGCCGCCCAGAGGCTGTGTGGGAAACACCAACATCTGGAAGACCGGGCCCCTCTTCAAAAGGTACATTTATAAAAATAAAAATAAATGTGGCGTGGGATAAGGGGGGGGGGGGGGGGGTAGAAGGATTACTTTATCCTATCCCAGGTATTCCTTAAAGAGGTGGGGTTTCAAGTGTCTCCCGAAGGTGGTGAGTGACTCCGCTGTCCTGGCGTCGTGAGGGAGCTTGTTCCACCATTGGCGTGCAAGAGCAGCGAACAGTTTTGACTGGGCTGAGCGGGAACTGTGCTTCTGTAGAGGTAGGGGGGCCAGCAGGCCAGAGGTGGATGAACGCAATGCCCTCGTTTGGGTGTAGGGACTGATCAGAGCCTGAAGGTACGGAGGTGCCGTTCCCCTCACAGCTCCGTAGGCAAGCACCATGGTCTTGTAGCAGATGCAAGCTTCAACTGGAAGTCAGTGGAGTGTGCGGAGGAGCGGGGTGATGTGAGAGAACTTGGGAAGGTTGAACACCAGACGGGCTGCGGCGTTCTGGATGAGTTGTAGGGGTTTAATGGCACAGGCAGGGAGCCCAGCCAACAGCGAGTTGCAGTAATCCAGACGGGAGATGACAAGTGCCTGGATTAGGACCTGTGCCGCTTCCTGTGTAAGGCAGGGTCGTACTCTGCGAATGTTGTAGAGCATGAACCTACAGGATCGGGTCACCGCCTTGATGTTAGCGGAGAACGACAGGGTGTTGTCCAGGGTCACGCCAAGGCTCTTTGCACTCTGGGAGGAGGACACAACGGAGTTGTCAACCGTGATGGCGAGATCATGGAACGGGCAGTCCTTCCCCGGGAGGAAGAGCAGCTCCGTCTTGCCGAGGTTCAGCTTGAGGTGGTGATCCGTCATCCACATTGATATGTCTGCCAGACATTTAGAGATGCAATTCGCCACCTGGTTATCAGAAGGGGGAAAGGAGAAGATTAATTGTGTGTCGTCTGCGTAGCAATGATAGGAGAGGCCATGTGAGGATATGACAGAGCCAAGTGTCTTGGTGTATAGCGAGAATAGGAGAGGGCCTACAACTGAGCCCTGGGGGACACCAGTGGTGAGAGCACGTGGTGTGGAGACAGATTCTCGCCACTCCACCTGGTAGGAGCGACCTGTCAGGTAGGACGCAATCCAAGAATGAGCCGCGCCGGAGATGCCCAACTCGGAGCGGGTGGAGAGGAGGATCTGATGGTTCACAGTATCAAAGGCAGCAGATAGGTCTAGAAGGACGAGAGCAGAGGAGAGAGAGTTAGCTTTAGCAGTGCGGAGAGCCTCCGTGACACAGAGAAGAGCAGTCTCAGTTGAATGACCAGTCTTGAAACCTGACTGGTTTGGATCAAGAAGGTCATTCTGAGAGAGATAGCAAGAGAGTTGGCTAAAGACGGCACGCTCAATAGTTTTGGAGAGAAAAGAAAGAAGGGATACTGGTCTGTAGTTGATGACATCGGAGGGATCGAGTGTAGGTTTTTTTGAGAAGGGGTGCAACTCTCGCTCTTTTGAAGACGGAAGGGACATAGCCAGCAGTCAAGGATGAGTTGATGAGCGAGGTGAGGTAAGGGAGAAGGTCACCAGAAATGGTCTGGAGAAGAGAGGAGGGGATAGGGTCAAGCGGGCAGGTTGTTGGGCGGCCGGCCGTCACAAGTCGCAAGATTTCATCTGGAGAGAGAGGGGAGAAAGAAGTCAAAGCATAGGGTAGGGCAGTGTGAGCAGGACCAGCAGTGTCATTTGACTTAACAAACGAGGATCGGATGTCGTCAACCTTCTTTTCAAAATGGTTGACGAAGTCATCCACAGAGAGGGAGGAGGGGGGGGAGGGGAGGAGGATTCAGCAGGGAGGAGAAGATGGCAAAGAGCTTCCTAGGGTTAGAGGCAGATGCTTGGAATTTAGAGTGGTAGAAAGTGGCTTTAGCAGCAGAAACAGAGGAAGAAAATGTAGAGAGGAGGGAGTGAAAAGATGCCAGGTCCGCAGGGAGTCTAGTTTTCCTCCATTTCCGCTCGGCTGCCCGGAACCCTGTTCTGTGAGCTCACAATGAGTCGTCAAGCCACAGAGCAGGAGGGGAAGACCGAGCCGGCCGGGAGGATAGGGGACATAGAGAGTCAAAGGATGCAGAAAGGGAGGAGAGGAGGGTTGAGGAGGCAGAATCAGGAGATTGGAGGGAGAAGGATTGAGCAGAGGGAAGAGATGATAGGGTGGAAGAGGAGAGAATAGCGGGAGAGAGAGAGTGAAGGTTGCGACGGCGCATTACCATCTGAGTAGGGGCAGAGTGAGTAGTGTTGGAGGAGAGTGAGAGAGAAAAGGATACAAAGTAGTGGTCGGAGACTTGGAGGGGAGTTGCAGTGAGATTAGTAGAAGAACAGCATCTAGTAAAGATGAGGTCAAGCGTATTGCCTGCCTTGTGAGTAGGGGGGGAACGGTGAGAGGGTGAGGTCAAAAGAGGAGAGGATTGGAAAGAAGGAGGCAGAGAGAAATGAGTCAAAGGTAGATGTAGGGAGGTTAAAGTCACCCAGAACTGTGAGGGGTGAGCCATCCTCAGGAAAGGAACTTATCAAGGCGTTAAGTTCATTGATGAACTCTCCAAGGGAACCTGGAGGGCGATAAATGATAAGGATGTTAAGCTTGAATGGACTAGTGACTGTGACAGCATGGAATTCAAATGAGGAGATAGACAGATGGGTCAGGGGAGAAAGAGAGAATGTCCACTTGGGAGAGATGAGGATTCCTGTGCCACCCCCCGCTGACCAGATGATCTCGGGGTATGCGAGAACACATGGTCAGACGAGGAGAGAGCAGTAGGAGTAGCAGTGTTTTCTGTGGTAATCCATGTTTCCGTCAGCGCCAAGAAGTCGAGGGACTGGAGGGTAGCATAGGCTGAGATGAACTCTGCCTTGTTAAACTACAGCGGTTCAATGTTTTCTAGGAATAGACTAACTTAGTTTATTCAGCTAGCTAACTTGGTACAGTATTCTTCCGTGAAAACCGTCCAGGGCACCGAATCCTATGACGCCATAGCCAACCTTCATGCCAGCCTCCAATAACACGGTTTAGCACCAATACTCGGTTACAACAAACCACCAGTGTGTTAACACGCCAAGCAGATCATTCGTGTCCGTGTCTAACGTTGTGTAAAGTTTTGGGTTAGTTTTGACAGTTTGAGTATATAAATTCATTATATACTGTAATTCAGGATGACACACACAAACACACACACACACACACACACACACACACACACACACACTTTCTCACTCTATTTCCCTACACTCTCACACTCACATCTACTTTAATTTCTCTGTCTCAGGGTTCTGATGTCATCAAAGTACCCAGAGGGCCTCACTGGACGTGTGGAGTTCAATGACGATGGCGACAGGAAGTACGCTCACTACAGCATTCTCAACTACCAGAAGAGTCGACTCATTCAAGTTGGGATTTATAATGGAACACAGGTAACTTTATGGAAAAAGTCATTCTCACTGTGATCTTGCTATCTATTGCTATTACAGCTCTCTATTAAGCAGTATGCATGGTAATTAGAAAGCAGTGGTGTTATTAGCTAGATGCTGAGCTGTAGCTAAAGCAGATGACTCTTTAGTATTGGACTCCCCTGTGTTTGGCCCTCATCAGCTCCACACATTATGTCAGCACTCCTCTAATGGTGGTGTTATGACCCTATAGGTGGTGATGAATAATCAGAGGAAGATCATCTGGCCGGGAGGAGAGACAGAGAAACCGCGGGGCTTTCAGATGTCCACAAGACTAAAGGTACCGCATTTCACCCTCCACAAACAATGATGTTCCCAATATATATATAAAGTAAAGCAACGCTTTATATCTTACAGAATCTTCAATGGAATGGGTCTGCGCCGGATTCTACTATTCTTTCTCTATCCTTCTCTCTCGTTCTCTCTCGCTCCATCATTTCTACCATGGGTGTGTGTGTGTTTTATGTGTTCCTTGAGGAGGGGTTGTTGTCCGGAGGACTGGTGATTTAAAGGTCCCTCAGGGTCAGTGTGTGCTAAATGCCCACTGTGTGATAAACAGCGTTCTCTCCCGTCTGTTATAGATAGTGACTATACACCAGGAGCCCTTTGTGTATGTGAAGCCCACTGAGCAGGATGGAACCTGCAAGGAGGAAAAAACATTAAATGGAGTGGCAGATATTAAAAAGGTGATCTGCACAGGACCAAATGAGACCATCCCAGGTAACACAACAGGGACGTTTATGATATCACTGTGCTTTTACCATGCCCGCTAAGTACCAACTGGAGATGCATACATATATATATACAGTAGGTATCTATATATGTATGCATGTAGCTGAGTGTGCCTTTGTGTGATTGTTGGCATATTGGTGTGTGTGTGTGTGTGTGTGTGTGTGTGTGTGTGTGTGTGTGTGTGTGTGTGTGTGTGTGTGTGTGTGAGAGAGAGTATGTACCGTGAATATGCTTGAGTGTTTGCTTTAATGTTTGCAAACAGTGTGGGCATGTGCCAACCTGTTTTTAGTGTGTGAAGTCTGGTTGCAGTGAACGTGTGTGTAGCTATATTATCGTATGTGTGATTTTGGTTGAACAGTGTGTATGTGTACTGTATGTGTGTTTGGGCATGTCTGGTGTTATTTTAAAATATTTAAAAAGAAAGAGAGGGATTTCTTCCAGATTGATTGTAACTTGCAACCCTCTGCTGGTTGGTTACAGGACGTCCAATTGTACCTCAATGTTGTTATGGATTCTGTATCGATCTACTTATCAAGTTGGCCGGAACCATGAACTTTACCTATGAGGTGCACCTGGTGGCTGATGGGAAATTTGGAACAC
This sequence comes from Coregonus lavaretus, assembly GCF_964263955.1. Lineage (NCBI taxonomy): Eukaryota > Metazoa > Chordata > Actinopteri > Salmoniformes > Salmonidae > Coregonus > Coregonus lavaretus. Next base: position 48,267,073 of record NC_139991.1, read on the forward strand.
AGGAGCGGGTCAGTTCCTATAGAAACTCAGAGTTCACTCTAGATAGAAAACCTCACTGGCCAAAAATGTATTGACCAACAATTGTCTATTTACATACATTTATATTAGATTTTATTATGTTAAGTTATGAAGCAAATCATATCTCATATCTCAGAGATGTGCTTTTTGAACTAAGTTTATGTGCTTGTAACATTTAGAAAATTACACAGAATTAACTTATGTTACTGCACTCACAAAAACTGTTTTGTTTGACATAATCACTAACTATCACGAACTAAATCACTAACTAAAAGCAGACCTTTAGCCGAGAGAGCCATGGAAACCTAGGGTCCCACTACATTGGGGACATTAGCTCCGTGTTGGAGGGGCAAGGTGGTGGTGAGAGCTGACCTGTCAGGATCTACTGAACAAGCAAGATGGGCTGAATGGAGATTCTCTGGAGAGCCTTGCTCAGTTACCACATCTCTGAGCCAGAAAAGACCATTCAGACCATTTCTGCTAATATTAATTTGGGTTAAAGGCACAAAGGGTTAAGAGAGGGCTCACTTGTTGTTTCTGTTTCTGATAAAGGACACTTCATTCTGAAATTCATTGTCATGTTGAGTTGGTTATTAACCCTTTACGTCCACTTACCACAGGTGAACAACAGCAACAAGAAAGAGTGGAATGGCATGATGGGAGAACTCCTGGGGGGTCTGGCAGATATGATCGTTGCCCCGCTGACTATAAACAATGAACGAGCTCAGTACATCGAATTCTCCAAACCTTTTAAGTACCAAGGCCTAACCATCCTTGTTAAAAAGGTATGTCCCCGAGTTCCCCCCAAAATGTATGAAAACTAATTGAAAGTTCACACAGACTATACCTGATTTAGTCCTCATTGCAGATGGGGTGGTAGTAGACTGCATGTGGTTTGTGAATGACTGTCTGTGCTGTGTGTTACAGGAAATCCCTCGCAGTACACTGGACTCGTTCATGCAACCGTTTCAGAGCACACTGTGGCTGTTGGTGGGTCTTTCGGTGCATGTGGTGGCGGTGATGCTTTACCTACTAGACCGGTTCAGGTACAAGGGGATCCATGTGTGTCCATCTGTCTATCTGTGTGTGTGTACGTGTGTGTGTGTATATGTGCGTGTGTGTGTGAGACATACTCTACCTCTGCTTATGCTCCAGACCTCTCCAGATCTTCTCTCACTGTGGACGAGGGGACATAGGTGAAAACTGGCTCCAGTCATTCCACTGCTCTGTTCATCTGGCCTTCTCTTTCTGTTTTCTTTCTGTGCTCTATCTCGCTCTTGCTTTGCCACTCACAGACTCCCTCCCTGTCTGGGGTTGCCAGGGTTTTCGCCTCTGTCCTCTTATGTAAGTCTCACTTCATATCCTGCTCTCTCTCTAGCCCATTTGGGAGGTTTAAAGTAAACAGTGAAGAAGAAGAAGAAGATGCCCTCACCTTGTCGTCGGCCATGTGGTTCTCCTGGGGAGTTTTGCTTAACTCCGGTATTGGGGAAGGTAGGAGAATACTATCACTAAATTTACTAATACAGTAGTTAGTATACTAGCTAGTTAGTGTACTATTTCTGCAAATGCTATACAGATCAGTTTGTGATACTGATACTCACTGGGCAAAACTGGTTGAGTCAATGTTGTTCCCACGACATTTCAACCCCAAAAATGTATGCAATGACGTGGAAAACGAATTGGATTTCCAAAAAGTCATCAACGTAAGGACATTTCCTCTTTTTTTAACCCAACTTTTAACCTAAATCCAATGACATGGTGAAATGTTTTGTTGATTTCAAGTTGAATTCACGTTAGTTGACAACTCAACCAAATGTACATCAAAACTAGACGTTGAACTGACGTCTGTGCCCAGTGGGTATTAACAGTATAAATATTAGTGTTGCATGTCGATAAATAATGTCATATTTGAGAGATGCTACACACACATTCAATATATTGAACCACATTTGATGTCCCATAGAGTGAACATGTTATAACGTTTTATGGGCTTTGCTTATCCAGGCGCGCCGCGCAGCTTCTCAGCGAGAATCTTGGGCATGGTGTGGGCCGGCTTTGCCATGATCATAGTGGCATCGTATACTGCCAACCTGGCTGCCTTCCTGGTGCTGGACCGGCCTGAGGAGCGCATCACCGGCATCAACGACCCGAGGGTGGGCATCAAGAAGTAGTCCTGCTTTAAATACATATAGAGAATCTTTCAGTACACCTCCACCTCCATAACCTGTGGATATTAGGTAGCATACTATAAAACGTGCAAGTTTAGCGAGGGGTGAAAATACTGTAAAGTACAGTGAGGGAAAAAAGTATTTGATCCCCTGCTGATTTTGTACGTTTGCCCACTGACAAAGACATGATCAGTCTATAATTTTAATGGTAGGTTTATTTGAACAGTGAGAGACAGAATAACAACAAAAAAATCCAGAAAAACGCATGTCAAAAATGTTATAAATTGATTTGCATTTTAATGAGGGTAGTATTTGACCCCTCTGCAAAACATGACTTAGTACTTGGTGGCAAAACCCTTGTTGGCAATCACAGAGGTCAGACGTTTCTTGTAGTTGGCCACCAGGTTTGCACACATCTCAGGAGTGTCAAATGTTTTCATTTTTTCAGACTTACAGAATTGGTCAAGTGTATATGAGTGCTGAATGTAATGTTCCCTCCAACCCTCCCTATCCTTCAACAGCTGAGGAACCCATCAGACAAGTTCATCTACGCCACAGTGAAGCAGAGCTCTGTGGACATCTATTTCCGGCGGCAGGTGGAGCTTAGCACCATGTACCGCCACATGGAGAAGCACAACTACGAGAGTGCTGCTGAGGCTATCCAGGCCGTGCGCGACAAGTGAGTCCCGGCCGGGCCGGCCTGGCCTGGGCGTGTCGGCCGGAACTGGTCAGATAGTCTGTTAGTCAGGTCAGAGAGAGAGAGAGGGCCAGTCAGTCAGACCTGGGGGTTCTGGACCTCTGGATCAGTGAGACACAGAGGGTCTTACTGCAGCGTTCCCTCTGGTCCAGGCCCATCATCCAGCCAAGACAGAACCAGGCTCAGACTCAGAGCAGGGCTGCATGCACTGTGTTAATAGCGTTCTAAAGTTGAGCTAATGTTGAGCTGAGGAGCACCCTTTTTCAGGTTTTATCCAAGACGAGCGTCTTTGAGGTGGGGAATCCAATGGGGGACGCGCCGTCGTCCGTCCGGCATTGGATTTCATTTTTCAAGCGGCGGTAGACATGGCTGGTAATGCTGACTCACACACTTTGTGTGGCCAAAGGGGAGCCGTAAATGTGTGTTGTGACAATCACTGTACTGTTGCACCGTAACCCCCTCCTTCCCCTCCTCCCCCCTGCCTCCCTCCCCCCAACAGCAAGCTGCATGCTTTCATCTGGGACTCTGCGGTGCTGGAGTTTGAAGCCTCGCAGAAGTGCGACCTGGTGACCACGGGAGAGCTGTTTTTCCGTTCGGGCTTTGGCATAGGCATGCGCAAGGACAGCCCCTGGAAACAGAATGTGTCCCTGGCCATTCTCAGGTCTGTCCCAGCACAAGCAGCATTGTTTTTATGTTGTTCTTTTTTTCTCTCTTTTTATTTTCCTTTTTTGACCATCCGACACACCGCTGTGTCAGCTCTCTTCTCTCTCTGTATCTCCCCATTCCTGCCCTTTGTCTGTCTGTTAGACTGTCAGTCTGTATTTTTGTCGTCTGTGTTTCTAGCATTCTGGGATTTCTCTTCTGGAGTGTATGGTTTGGTCTTTTGTTAACTGTCTTACCTCTTTGCCCACTCCCCCCATCCCCTGCAGTTCCCATGAGAATGGCTTCATGGAAGATCTAGATAAAACCTGGGTGAGATACCAGGAGTGTGACTCACGGAGCAATGCCCCAGCCACACTCACCTTTGAGAACATGGCAGGTAGGGTTTCCCTTTTGGGTTTTGAGAAACCTAGAAGTGATTGGACAAAAAATGCAGTGGTAAGGTACTGTAGCCTTTTTTTGTCCAATACCTTTATTTTAATTTTATTTTTTTATGCAAAGTGTGTACTGTTAAAGTTGTTTGTTGTGGGTTACTGTAGTTATACACTGAGTGTACAAAACATTAAGGACACCTGCTCTTTCCATGACATAGACTGACCAGGGGAATCTAGCTGAAAGCTATGATCCCTTTTTGATGTCACCTGTTAAAAACACTTCAATCAGTGTAGATGTAGGGGAGGAGACAGGTTAAAGACGGATTTCTAAGCCTTGAGACAATTGAGACATGGATTGTGTATGTGTGCCATTCAGAGGGTGAATGGGCAAGACAAAATATTTAAGTGTCTTTGAACGGGGTATGGTAGTAGGTGCCAGGCGTTTGTGTCAAGAACTGCAACGCTGCTGTGTTTTTTACGCTCAACAGTTTCCCATGTGTATCAAGAATGGTCCACCACCCAAAGGATATCCAGCCAACTTGACACAGCTGTGGGAAGCATTGGAATCAACATGGGCCAGTATCACTGTGGAACACTTTGACACCTTGTAGAGTCCATTCCCTGACGAATTGAGGCTGTTCTGAGGGCAAAGGAGGGGGGGGGGGTGCAACTCAATATTAGGAAGGTATTCCTAATGTTTTGTACACTCAGTTTCGTTGTTATAGCTGTGATCCTAATATAAACTTGCAAGGTTTGCAGCGGACGGCGTAAAGTGGAAGCAGGTTGAAGAAAGGACGGCAACCGTTGACGTATAGACTAGATTCACACAGACACAGTCATGGTCAGTGGGTTGCGGCTGAGTGTCAGAGTGGCGACTCACCACCCATCCCTGTGTCTGTCTGTCTCTGTCTGACAGGAGTGTTCATGCTGGTGGCTGGAGGCATAGCAGCAGGGATCTTCCTCATCTTTATTGAGATCGCCTACAAGCGGCACAAAGACGCCCGCAGGAAGCAGATGCAGCTGGCCTTTGCGGCCGTCAACGTCTGGAGGAAGAACCTGCAGGTATGGCATCTCTTTCCCCCCGTAAGCACTGGCACCCAGGGGGGAAGGGCAGAGATGGGCTGAGACACGCCCAGCATAGCCCTTCCTGCAGGTTCCTCCAATACAGGTGTACGACCAATCATTTTTTTCCGTCACTATTAGCATCCTGTCTGACCATGTTGCCTACTGGTGATGGTCACTCACGGATTGCTGTGTCACATTCAGTGATGAAGCTGTTCCCAAGGCATTACTATGGCCCACCGTGGGTCTGTCCTCCAGTCCCTTAGACCAACGGCCCCCATGTCTCCTCTCTATGCTGCAGGACAGTAAGGAGGCCTCTGGGAGACAAGCTGTGGGCGCATCGATGACTCCATCGTTAGTACGTAACATAGACAAGAGCCATCTCCACCCCACGTCACCCTTCGCTTTTAGAATAAAAGTTAAGCTAAAATAAAAAGTAGCTCTAACATGAGAAAATGTGAAACAAAAATATGCATTCCACGTTCATGGCATGAGCCAGTTAAGCCTTACGCTTACCTTAGCACGTATGCAACGCAAGAACGCAATTAGCTACGCAAAATGGCCCTTCTGCGTACTTGCGTTGCAAAAATATGCAAAAGTGTGCAGCCCAAAATGTATAATGCAACGCAACTACGCAGAACGGCCATTTTGCGTAGCTAATTGCATTGTTGCATTGCGTACCTGTGTAGGGTATAAATTAGGCTTTATATACTGCTGCTATAACACTTTTAGGCTTTTGTAAGGTCAGATGATGAGGACATGCAAGGGAATAAGATAATCGATGAAAGTAATTTAACTATGAGATTCTCAGATAAATCTGTCATTTCTGACCCTGACTCTCCTACGCTTGATGTTTATACTTCTCCAGTATTTACATCACTTCATCCCTCAGTATCCCCACCCCCTACAGTGTTTATGAACACTGAACATGAGAGTACTCTCAGGAAAAGCCTGCGGGTCAGTAACTCATTTCATAACTGTGGCCGTCTAAAGCTAATCAGGCAAAAACCATTCCAGCTACAGTTGAGTTTTGCGCTCGCTCCTCAGTCCGTCTAGTCGCTGAAGAACATGACTTCATTAACTCCAATATCTTCTGCTGTGAAGCGTTGGTGGCCTTCCAACTCCCTCTTTCACCCTTACTTCACATCATCCTGCCCCCCCGCCCCCACTGCGCTGGCTTTCCAGCAGCAGGAGGAGCGCGGCGTGGGGGTATGAGGGAGGGGGTTGACGGGGGCAGACGAGGCGGCAGTGGACACTGTGAGCCTGTGATGTGGCTCTGGCAGCCTGCCTCCCCATGCTGGCTCTTTGTTAAGCGCTCACAAAAGGTCAGTGGTACACCTGTTGTATTGACAGCAGGGCTGGAGGAAGGTACGGTAAGATCACAGTCTCCAGTGTGTGTCAGCAAATCAATGTCCTTCCGAGACTGTCTGTCATCTACCTTACTACTGGATGTAACTGTTGTCCATGTCTTCATGTGTGTGAACATGTATAGGCACATACAGCAGACAAATGCATGCAGGCGCCCGCTGAGAAAGGAAAAGAACACACAAACTGTTGGTCTATGTAACATCTGTGTTTTAGACAAGGTTTTATTGATACAGTTTATGAATAATTTATGCACTAGTGAACAAAGATGGCTCCAACCATGTAAATCGTACACAGCATGATTCTCAATAGGGACTGGAGCTAATATGGGGTTCACAAATGACCGTTTTCTGCTCTTATTCCTTAAATGGGGCATCATGCTTGGAGTAATATGAATGAGATCATGATTGGAGTAGCAGAAGTGAGGTCATGTTTAGAGTAGTAGAAGTGAGATCATGCTTGGAGTAGTAGAAGTGAGGTCATGTTTAGAGTAGTAGAAGTGAGATCATGCTTGGAGTAGTAGAAGTGAGGTCATGCTTGGAGTAGTAGAGGCGAGGTCATGCTTGGAGTAGTCGAAGTGAGGTCATGCTTGGAGTAGTAGAAGTGTGATCATGCTTGGAGTAGTAGAGGTGAGATCATGCTTCAAGTAGTGGCGGTGAGATCATGCTTGGAGTAGTAGAAGCAAACAAATCATTGAAGCTAATACAGTATGTTATGAACATTATTCATATTGTCCTCATGTCTCTCGAGGTCATCAATGTGATGACTTACTGAGCTTCAACAGAGGAAGTACAGTATAATACATATTTCACACTATTCAGTGCACAGGGTTGGGTGATAACAGGGTTGGGTGACAGTTTATGTGAACTTCTCCTTTCTCTGTGGGTATCTCCAACTAGGTGTCCAGATGTCAGCATCATTTTGACTGCTTGTGTGTTTGTTGGTTTGTGTGTTTGTATGTTTATATTTGTGTGTGTTTTTATACTTCTGTGCAAATGCAAAGTATTTGTACATGCACGCTTTCCAACACAGGTACCTCCAGAGTATGTGCACTTCTGAATAACCTGTTTGAGTCCGTCATATCCTTCACACTGTTGCTGCTCTGAATTGATTATGCCTTAGTCTCATCTCCAACAACAAACCAACCATGCCAGGGTTGGGCTAAATTCCATTTGGAATTTCAAGTCACTTCCTGAATTGATTGCATTGAATTGGAATTTACCCCAACCCTCACCACCTTTGTTTGCTTGTATCTACTGAAAAAGCACCCTGAACTGAATCTGTCCTCATCCCTAGTTTAAGGGCAGCTACAGTATCTAGCCGTTAGCTTTCTCTGTTGTAGCAAGTCTTATTCAGAAGTGCACTACCTAAAAGTGGAGGAGATATTAGGATTGAGATCAACGAAATGTCAACAAGAACTAATGCACTCCAGTGGCTGTTGTTTCCTATTGGAGACAGGCAGCCGTTGCACATGTGTCCAGTGGGACGCTTTCTCCGTTGGACCAGCATGCTTTGCATGACCGGGACTGTGCAAACGCAGCACTTTACCAGCGGTCAGTGTCGCTTGATGTCATGTGAGACCTGGATAGTCTACGCTGAAAAGTACAAGAAGAAGAAACATTTGACAAAAAAATGAAAAATACTACAGAATAGAAAAAAACAATGCTTTGACTTGCTTGGGCAATGAGCATTGTCTTGTTTCTATCTAAATGTCTCTATGCCTTATTTTTACCTCATTGATGGAGTTTTAACATGAGGTGACTTTGACCATTGACTAACGTCTAGATGTCATCTTCCAACAGGAAATCCATTTTATTTGACTTTTTTCTCACTCAGAACGGAGTGGTGACCTGTCCATCACTCCTCAGCCAATCAGCTCCACCAATCTTCCACACCACCCAATAGAACATAATCTCTTAATGCTGTGGCATTAAGAGACTGGGGATGGTTTGGGTGGTGATGGGTGGCTCAAACAGAGACCCAGTCATGTAACCTGATTACAGGGGATGTTCTGCAGGTCCAGTGCTGGCCTGGGTTGACTGTCATGCTTTATGTTATTTGTCTCCTCCTCTATCCCCTTCCCTTACTGAACCTGCCAAGCTCTTCCCATCCTCCCATGCCCCTTTCTGCATGCTCTCAGCTGATATTCACACTGCCCCGCCCTTTCTTGAGGGCCTCCCCATACCCTACGACTAATTCACCTTACTCTACATCTCTTACCCATCCATCTAGGCCTAGGGCCTCCCTAACCCCTACGACTAACACATCCTACTTTCTACATCTCTTACCTATCCATCTAGCTAACCATCCACACCCAGACCTTACAACAACATGGCCAAAACCTCTCATACTACCTACCTACCTCACCAAAATCTCTCGTACTTCTCCATTCCAGCCCCAATCCCTGCTCTAACTCCATTTACTAGTGTACTGTAGATAGTACATATACTATTCCATATACCACCACCCCACTCTTTAAACCATCTATTTCACTCCCTAGGGTGTGGGGGGAATTTCCATTATACCCGACCACAGGTATAATGACTCTAGGGGATTAAATGATATACTACCTATCTGTTGTTGTTTATCTTATGTTGGAATGCATTTTAGTGGCTCACCTGCCTTGAAGAGCACCTTTCTTTATGACTGCATGGCTTTCAATGTGGTTGTTTCCTTTGCTAGCTTTTCTACTCGCTCGTTTGGTTCCCTTGGCTTTGCTTCTGGATCTTAAAGTAATAACGATCTAATAGCAAGACGACGGATGTTTATTTATTTTTTCTTTTCTCCCCCCTACGCAGCCCTCTTCCTCTCTAGAGACTCAGGATGTAAGAATACCTTAATATGAGCTTTTGCACACAAACACTCTCTCTGCCATGTACCTATAGAGGACTGAGAGTAGCTGTGGGGCATTTTGATGGGATGAGGGAGGGAAGAAATTCAACTGATGTGTGAATATCATGTAAGGATATGGTTAAAATGGGTTTGGGAATAAATGGGAGGGACTAACAAGCTTTTCTAGACCTTGGACAGGGGTTTGAACCTCCAATGAATACAGTTGATTCTGTTGACTGTGACATATCATAGACATGGTATACCGGCTATTTTGTTGTTCCTCAGACCTGGCTAATGTTTATCTTCTCTTTGAAAGGGTGTGTGTCTTGGGTGAAGGGGGTGGAGGTGACTATTTGATGTATGGGTGTGTGCGGGTTGGAGTGAGTATGTGAGTAGGATGTAGTGGATGGTCAAAGCAGCATAGCACAGGTATCGTCAACACATGCTCCTCAAACCATTCCAATGCATTTCTAGAGACATGGGGGTGTTTGGATGTGTCAGTGCTTGGCTAAGGATTTTCCATCATGTCCAGTCCCACTATGGTGAAATGGCCTAGCCGACAGTGTAGAGGCATTCTTACATGATTGGACAGACTACAGTCCCAGTCCCACCCTTGAAAGCGGAGCAAATCTCCTGTTGCCTCCCATGTCCAATAGAGACTACTTTGGGCCAGGACATTCACCCTCATATCGCTTCAGACAGTGAAAGGGAAGGGGGAGGGATGGTGTGGAGAGAGGGAGAGTGGGAGAGTGGGTGGATGGGTGAGACTGAGACCAAGGTATCACTCCACCCCAAGAATATGAATAACTGTTCTACATATATTTATTTTAGGATAGGAAAAGTGGTAGAGCAGAGCCCCCCGACCCCAAAAAGAAAGCCTCTTTTAGGTCCATCAGTACCTCCCTGGCCTCCAGCATCAAGAGACGTAGGTCCTCCAAAGACACGGTAAGGAGATGAAGAAGGGAACATCATCTTCCCTTACTCTTCCCTCTCTTCTCTCTTTTTCTCTACCTCTGTCTCCTCTTCTCTCTCAATCTCTCCCTCTTTTTCCTGTCTTTTCTACCGCCATTCCCATCTCTTAATTGCCAGAGAGCCCCATTCCTCTCACCCATCTTACATGGCTCAGCAGCAGCCATGGCCACATGTCTGTCAGTCTGCCATCGATCAGCCATCCAACCAGACGCCATCTGTAGGCAGACAGGATGCAGGATGCTAGGCAGCAGTGCAGGATGAAGAGCAGGTCAGGGGTTGGAGCTGGTGTGCTGGCTGTGGGGAGAGCCAATGCAGGGCCAGGCTGGGCTGGCTTCATGGGATTAGTGGGTGTAGTTTTGGAGGAGGGGGCAACGCAGCAGTCTGTCTTGCTTGTTTGGGCTGCTCTTCCTTCCTGCCAATGATATGGACGTGGTTTTGACCAAATTGTCTCTTGGTGATTTTGTAGTGTGTGTATGTGTGTGTAATTGTGTTTATCTCTTGTTCCTTTGATTGCCTGATCCTGTTCAATCCATCTTTTATACACTTAAATCCCGCACCTCTTCTCGTTTTGTTTCAGTTGTTGTTGGTTTTGATTTCAAAGCATGCGCCAACGTCCTGCCATTTGCCAAAGTCAGTCAACCGTTCTGGAAACAAACTAACATGTCTATTTTTACCAACAGACCATCTATTTCAGGGTTTTCCTCATGGAGTCGTGTTATTAGATCTAGTCTGTCTACTTTTGATTTGTCATGTTTACTTTGTCATGTTTGTAACCATATTGTCTGACGAAAGGCTTTATTTCAATGTCCTTGTAGTGTCCATTTTGCATGCCTTTTAGGGTCTATTTCTAGGTGGTGAATGCAGGTGATTCTTTTGTGTCTTCCTCTCTTTGCCGCCTTTCTCGGCTTGAGATTCTTTGAAACATCACGCTTTTATTGTGTCAGCAGCTTAGACCCACTGTAAAAAGAACTCAGGCCTTATCTACCTCTCTTTCTATGGGGGCCTTGCTGCAGCACAATAAGAAAGTGATGCTCTCTCATTTCCTCCACAGTCCATTTGGAAGGGCCTGCTCATTGCTGGTGGGGATGCTCCTCCACAGTGGCCTGACAATCGAGTGACCTGCAACGTTCTCTGTCCTGCTGTTCACCCAGACAGAGCAGGCTGATGTCCAAATCTGAGTTACCAGCTATGCTCAATCCGGATTTAGCTTAGAGTTTCACAGTAGATATCAAAGCCTTTTGTTTTCCCTTTACTTACTGGCCCAATCAAACCTGTCAAAAAGGGCTCTCTTGGTCTGTGTTTCTGTTTGATTTCTCTATTTCTTTCCCTCTGTCTTATATATAGTGTCTCTGACATTTATATTAATGTCACTTCTTTGATCCATATCAATACTTACTCTCTCCTGGAGTTTTTGGTCTCAACTATTGGAATGGAGAAGACGGAATGACCATTGTTGCTGTTTGTGTGAGGGTTGGGATGGTGGTTTTGGAGTTACCATGCTCTTACACACATCCATGGTGAAAAAGAGAGACCACATAGGTTATAACAAGATTATAACCAAAGATGTACCATCCTCAGTCTTTGACTATTATTTTGATTTTATATAAGTGTTCTTCTTTTATATTAATGGTTATCAATGGACTTTTGAGTGTCAGTGTCCCTCACCCACATGCCACACTGCTCCTCTCTCCCTCTACAAGCATGTGAATTAATGTTATTGTTGTCAGTAGTAGTAGTAGTAGTAGTAGTAGTAGTAGTAGTCGTAGTAGTTCAGAAGTCATTGTGGTAGTGGCCATTAGTAGTGATGTATAGAAGTCTCTCTCTTTTGCTGGTCCACCTTCGGCCAGTAAGGGGTGCTCTAAATGATCCCACTAACAGCAGGCCCCGAAGTAGGCCCACATGTGGACATCTAAACAGGGGTTGTAAGCCTTGTGAGGATGCAACTCTTAGATCTAAGTGATAAGTCCCTTGTAACTATTAGTAAAAAATCATCAGTGTTTTTTATCTGTATTACCCTATGATGATGTTGACCCTTGACTTAGCGTGGTAGTTGCATCATAACAATATGCTTGAATGCTTGAAGAAAAGCATCAACACAGCTTAAAATGAGAGACACAATCATCAACACCTAAAATAATCGTTTGAATTAGCTGATTTGCGAAATTGACAGGGAAAATTATTTCATCAGAAACTACATTTTTGATTTTTGTGAAGATGGATGGTGGTACATGGTGGATTATGATTGGCTTGTACTGAAATGTTCCTGTTCTGAAAAGGAAGACCTCTTATAGTAGAAAAACATGTTTAAGCCATTTGTCTTATCACAGTTTGAAGAAGTGTTGTGAATCAGGTTTCTCCAACTTTTATACTATAAATCAGAATCCATGGCAAAGTAAGTTGGATTTTGATTTGACATGCTGGAAACAACGCTGATGAAAACAGTATGTCTCGTAGAGAGCATGATTCAGCACAGTGGTATGGTGTGGAATTATAGGAAGGCAACAAACTTCACAAAAAACAATCCCTATATTTTGCAAGATCAGTTCATGGCCATATTTGCAATGGATAAGGAACAATCCACAGCAATTGCAGTGGTTAGTGATGCTGCCTCTTTGTCAATTGCTAAAGGAACCATCCTTACCATTTTCAAGTATGTTACCTGCCATCAAGCCCATGGCAAATTACACAATCAATGACATTAGGTTACACAATCTCAAAGTCACAGTTGCCATAGTAACTGAGCACCTGCATGGATCTGGGTATGTTACTACCCAGCACTGTAGATGCCCATTAAAACCAACCACTCTGCTCCTCAGAAGGAGTACAGTGAAATATGGCCTGGAAGTAAGAGTCCAACTGTACAGCGATGTGAACCAGCCCAGATTGCACTGGGGCTTAATCATAATTCATATTTATCTCTCAGCTTAGCTGCTAAAAATAAAACCCGGTCTGCATTCAAATGACTGTGGGTAAAACAAGCTGTCTTATTTTATCCAAGGGGGTAAATGATTGCCAAGTCAGTCATGTAGGGTTGAGATTACCTTTGGCTGATTCAAATGTGCTCTACCCTCTGGGCCTTACCTCCACTCCACTGTAGTCATATGATAACCCTCCTCAGGCAGAGCAAGCAACTAACACATGTATTTTCATGGCTGTACTGTACTAATCTGTGGACCCGACAATGGAACCAAAATGTTTCCATCTTTCCTAACCACACTGCCTTTGGGGGGTTATAAAACACCTCTGCTTTGAAGATTTTGACTGAAATGGAGCAGAGGTGTTATTATCTATAGCAGTTCTGTTTAGGGATTTTGTAGGGGACTGACTGTGGCTCTGTTTTTCTCATGTTCTCTCCATCTCTGCAGCAGTACCCACCCACCGACATCACGGGCCAGCTCAACTTGTCCGACCCATCTGTCAGCACGGTGGTGTGAGAGGGACAGAAGGAGAGAGAGATTCTCTACTCGGAGAGAGAGAGAGAGAGGGTGGGTGGACGGAGAGAGCCATCCCCCAGATCGCTGCATTGTTGGATCCATCACTGCTGAAGCTTTTTGTCCCATTGGCTTTACAGTAGAGCAATGGAGTTACACCTACGTCTGAGAAAGGACTCCCCTGATCATATTCTCTGATCATGGCACCTGTTACAGCTGTCTGGCATTAGTTAGCTCTAGGGTTCTGAGCTTACTGACACATACTGTGTTTTTCTCTATTTTCTCTAGTCATGCTCAATCTATGCTTAAAACAGTCCTATCTTTGTCTAATTTACTTACTGCAGACATAGTGATGTTGGATACTACTACTATTTAAAATATCTACATGATATATTTTACTGTTTTAAAAATCATGTTTAGTTAGATGACTTAAGTATACAAACAAGTGAAGTTCTGTACATATCATTTAACTTACAAGGAGGGACTATAACACATATTATTTCACAGTATTTAGCAGCAGGGGTGGCAGGTAGCCTAGCGGTTAAGCGTTAGTTAGGCCAGTAACCGAAAGGTCGCTGGTTTGAATCTTCGAACCGACTAGGTGAAAAATCTGTTGATGGTCCTTGAGCAAGGCACTTAACCCTAATTGCTCCTGTAAGTTGCTCTGGATACTAAATGACTAAAATGTGAACACTATAATAGGTACACTTTGCTGGATAACAACTACAGCATTGTATTAAGAAATACTTATTTGAACTCCATGTTTAAACATTTTAGATATGTCTTTGTTAAATTGGACACGTTTTAATAGTGAGAGCATTTGTGACAATGTAATCCTTTAAAGCAGCAATACTAAAGATGGAAGAATGCATGTATTGTAAATGCATAGATGCAACTGAATATTTCTGTAACTAATTATTTGGCCATGGTGTTAATACGGCTACTGCTGTTTGTTGGAATACTCCGTGGCACTTTACAACACACTTAAACCCCTGTTTTCTAATCACTCACAGTTTTCTGAGATACAAAAATTGGGATCTTTGTTTACATTGTATTCTTTGCCCCTTAATCATTTTATAACTGTCTGCCAAATGCATGCTTGTATATATTTTATCCAGCCAGTATTATCCTTTGGTGCCCCTTGAAAACGTTCTGCTTGTAACGTAATGTTCACATTTACCTGTATTTGGTCCAATGAGGTCCTCACACCTTTGGGAAAGTGGCAAAGCTATATTCTTATTTGAAGTGGATTTTCAGTCACTAGGGATTTTCAGTCACTAATCTAGTCGAAACTACAGGAAATACTCTAAAAAAGGGTGCACATTTTTACTTTTGTCCTAGCGCTACACACCTGATTCAAATAACCAACTCATCATAAGCCTTTGATTGGTGGAATCAGGTGTGTAGTCCTAGGGCAAAAACAAAAATGTGCATCCTTTTGGGTCCCAAGGACCTGGATTAAGAGAAACACTGCTCTAAGTCATTGTTATCAGGCATATGTTTCGGAACACCCCTCTCTCGCCCTCTCGCTTTCCTCAGTCTTTCTCATCGCCAGTGTCAAGGGGTTGCATCAAAGGGCCAGGTTTTTCACCCAACCAGCACTTGATCTTTCATGGAAAACCTCCTCCATGTGCACGACAGTCTATCTTCAATTTGCACTTTGAGATATTTTACATGAAAGGAAACCATGTGAATTGATAACTCTGCTTAACTTGCAGTGTTGGTGCTGTGAGGTTAGGTACAAATATATTGGTTAGATGAAAGAAACGGCCCGTTTCCCAGGCTCTGAAGTTGAGAAACAAGCGTGGCATGTTGAAACTAAGACTATGGGACCGTTCTGGCATGGCAATGCACTTTAACCTGAGTGCTTCCCTATACTGTCCCCATCAACAAGGCTGACTGAAATATGATTATACATTCAGTATGCAAGTACATAAAAATGTATATGAATAAGAGTAGAAAACAGCTCACAAGCGAGATCATGGTCTAATTGTTATAGTATGACCCACTGGGCACGAAATGGTTAAATCAACATTGTTTCAACGGAATTTGTCAACGTATTGTGACGTGGAATCTATGTGGAAAATACACTGGATTTGAAAAAGTAATCAACTGTTGTTTTGAGGGTAACATTTCAACCACAGAATTATGTCATCATTGTAACCAATTTTCATTATAGTCAAACCTTGTATAAAATATGTTGAATTTGTACCTTTGAAACAACGTCAGATCTTCAATGTTATATCCACTATCAGAAAAAAACAACAGGCTGGGCTGTACCTCATACTGGAGAGTTGATCTATCTACAGCTACCCGTTGGTCCAGGGTTTTAACCAAGCCTAGCCCTGCTTAGCTTTGATATTGTCCACTGACTATTACCAATGTGCTATCGTGAGAATGATTATTGAGAGATCTCTTAATAGCTAAATAGATTCACTGTTGCTATCAAATTAATTCCAAAGGTCATATAAGCAATGTGAACATTGTGAAAATTCTGTGCAACTTCTAGCACGCGTTTACTGTGAAGACTAAGGCTGTACCCGCTTTAAGTTACAGTTTTAACACTGGCCAAGTAGGCTACTGTGGCTATTTGATCATAATGTAGGCCTACCAGAGTTGCCTACCATCAAAAACAATGGAGAAAATGCATCCCATAACATTTTAACATGGAAATAGCTGTTCTATCATTCAGCCTACAGTAGCAGCCAATGTGTGGTGTTCAATGTAGGCCTACATTCCACATGCAGGGCTTGACATTAACCTGTTTATCCACTTGTCCTTCAGAAAAGGAGGTGACTGAAAATGTTTTTGTGTTGTTTGATGCAAGAAACCACTTTACAAAATAAATTATTATTCCCATACCATTATTACAGAGAATCAGACAAATGATGCTACTCTCTGCCTATTGGCTACTTAGTTTATTCAAACCTGTCTCAAAACTTAAAACTGCCCCTTGGCAAAGGATATGAACAAAATGTGCACAAGTGGCTACATGCAGCTCTTGCTTTGATCTCAAAACAAGCACATCTACTTAGGACCACAGCTGTAAACACAGTCCAGTTCAAAGTAAACAGCACAGATCCATATATGGCAATGGTCTATTTACATATAGTCCTACTGCAGCTCTGATTGGTTATGCCGCTTGGGTACGGGCTGAGTCGTGCCCAATAGAATCCTACTCCGATGTGGTCTGCCTACAACAAAATATCTTGCATAGTTCATTTTGTTTCAGTATGTTGCATTGAAAGTGGCTAATATTGCGTTGATTCGACCACAATTGCCACAGTAAAGGGAAACGTTGATAGTGTTAACTAACAGGGAAAACTCTAGACAAACTGGATATTAAATTGTGTTTGGTTGTCAACGCAACCAAATATCAACATTTGAAGGATATGTATCTTCTGCTTTGGTATTTCCGTCTGTGCCACTGACTTAGTCTGGCTTGAATTCCAGTTTGCCTACAAATAAATAAATACATTGTTGGATTCATGTGCCCTTCTGAACCAAAACAGTAAATAGCCTAAAGTTAAGGCTATCTTACAAACAAATGTAACAGTATTTATTAAACCTTAAAATGAGTAACACATCCATGGCCACATTGAGGTTACTGTAACTATAAATGTCTTACATTTACATTTACATTTACGTCATTTAGCAGACGCTCTTATCCAGAGCGACTTACAGTTAGTGAATACATATTTTTTTATACTGGCCCCCTGTGGGAATCGAACCCACAACCCTGGCGTTGCAAACGCCATGCTCTATCAACTGAGCTACATCCCTGCCGGCCATTCCCTCCCCTACCCTGGACGACGCTGGGCCAATTGTGCGCCGCCCTTGAGTCTCCCGGTCGCGGCCGGCTGCGACAGAGCCTGGATACGAACCAGGATCTAGTGGCACAGTTAGTACTGCGATGCAGTGCCTTAGACCACTGCGCCACTCAGGAGTTCTTATGTAATCATAGAAAGCTTGCATGTTCAAGATAGCATGCAAAGGTTGCAGGTCTGTGGAGATCTTCACAATTGCTATAATAACATGTGCAGAATCTCAAACAGCATTGATCACTTGCACCATGTTTTTATGTAATCTCAACTCCAATCCAGGTCATTTGTTTGTGCTATTACATTATGTTGTTGTATAAATACAGAATATCTGACATTGTATTCCCATTTGAACTTTGTTGTGCTTTTAAATGGTTGAAAGCGCAGTGATAACACATTTAGATGACAAGTAAACCAAAAATCTGACATTGTTTTTCCATTAGAATTTGGTTGGGCTTTTAGATGGTTGAAAGCATAGTGATAACACATTGGGAATTCACCACATTTCTGGCTGTCTTTTTGAGTGGCTCTCAACCAAATATTACCCAAATGTTCACTTTGAAATGACGTGGTGTGCCCAGTGGGGGGTGTCTCATACAAACAGAAAAAAAGTAATTAATAATTGTATGAATTTGTTTGGTTACAAAGTTTTTGATGAAACATATAGATTGTAGCACTAAAACAGCATTTAGTTTATGAAATTTGATCATTTAAAAAGTTGCTTCTGGTCATGTTCTAATTCTGGCCTATGCATGCTTATGTGTGTTTATCAGTATTGTTTTTTGGTTCTTCAATGCTTATTGATATTGACCATGCAGATTTTGTTTAGTTTTCTGAAATGCATACTTTAAGTGCAATGTAAATAGAATCTGGTTTGTTATTGATGAGGATGAGGAGACTGACATTCTAGTACCACAAGTGCAATACAATGTCACACATACACACACACACACACACACACACACACACACACATAGAGAGACACACACACACAAACACACACTCACACACTTTACACATTTTGAAGTTTTACCTCCTCAATTACGAAGATGATCTAAAAAAGATTTTCAATGAAATTATCTTGTTTGTATAGATGCACTTGTAAATAAAATGAACCTATTGCCAAATGCAATCAGAGATGCTTTTGTTTATGCAGCTTAGCCTACTACACACATTGCAATCTATATTTTCTGCTGACACTCAGAGGGTGCGTTTGGGTTAGTTTGCTTGGCACGTCGGATGAGCGTAGACATGATATGGTATGTTATGGTCTGTTAATTTAGTGTGAACCCAATCCAGACGGCGAGCGGGCGTGTTAAATCAAGCGCACTCTTTTTCAGTGGCCGCAGGTGGGGGCTAGGACCGTAGGATGCTGTCGTGCCTGCTCAGGAAGAAGATTTCCAAGTGGGTGTGGCTTAAGTTTTATGCCTATTGTTGTTTTTTCAGAAGAGACGGGTCATGAATCGTGTTTCTAGTTAGGCATATGGCACGATTTTAGAGCGAAAATAGGCCTATACATGTGATGCCACCAGATTCCACCGTCGACACCTGTTTGCAGATGAACCTCATCACCTGAGTTCTGGAGTTTGTAAGGTAAGAAGCTTGACGAATTTGGCACTAAGTTAAGTTTTACTTTACTTTCATACACCCAAGTACTTCTCTGCAGCTGCCACCACCACATCTATTTTCTGTGATTTACATTCCATTTCTGCGGTACAGTTGATAACCATGGCTATGAACGCTAAGAAACCAACCTTACTGAAGAATGTTATTTATATCACTCTCTGTTGGCCTCGGCCTACTCACAGAAAGCCTCTTAGGATCCCTCGCCCTGGACCCATCTTCTCCAACTACTCTCTTCACTGCCTCAGCATATGACAACTTCTGTACTACTCTGATCCTGGCAACGCAGAGGCATAAACCTCCATCCTTCTTCTTCACAAAAAAGAAACTTGAGGAGACAGGTGAAGTGGAAGGCCGAATGTATGCCTGTCCCAGAGATTCGGAGACATATGTTTCCATAGAAGCTGTCTCTTCCTGTGACAGAGGATACACGTGACTCCGGGGAAGTGGAGCGCCTACCTGGAGATTTTTCGCACAATCCCCCTGTCGATGGGGTGGTAATTGAGTCGCCTTCTTTTTACAGAAGGCGAGAGCCAAATCGGCATATTCGGGGGGAATGTGCATAGTGGAGACCTGGTTTGGACTTTCCACCGTAGTTGCACCTATGGAAACACCTACACACCTCCCCGAGCACTGACGTGACCATCCCTTGAGAGCCCTCTGTTGCTATGAAATCGTCGGGTCATGAGAGGTTAACCAGGAGAATCAATCAGAAAGAGACTAATTCTCTCCTCATGACCCTCCTGTGTTTTCATCCAGAGTGGAGCTGTGACCTCCCTAATCAGGCCTGATACTAAAGGGCGACTATCTAAGGCATGTACAGGGAAGGGCACATTAACAGGAACAATAGGAATCCCTAAACTACGGGAAAACTTACGATCAATAAAGTTCCCAGCTGCGCCTGAATCTACGAGCGCCTTATGCTGGGAATGCGGGGAAAACTCAGGAAATTCGATGTCAATACACGTGCGCAACAGGGAGCTCTGGGTGAGTCGGGTGCCTACTCACCTGGGACGGTCCACCAGTGCTCTGCCTGCTGCCTCGACTCCCTGAGGACCCTCCCCAGCACCGACCAGCAGTGTGTCCTCTGCGGCCACAGTTGGTGCAGGAGATGGCCCCCCTTCCAGTCTCCCTGAGAGCAGCACCTCCGAGCTCCATCGGTGTAGGGTCGGAGGTGCTGGGGGATGGAATGGACGGACCCTGATCCGGACGTCCGCGGCTCGCCAACAGGTTATCCAGCCTTATCGACATATCCACCAGCTGGTCCAGGTTAAGGGTGGCTGGGACCGCAGATTGTCCCGGGTTTGTGGCTGTCTAGATCCCTGCTGTTTGTTGTTTTCAATCTTCCATTTGACCTGCCATGTCTGGAACTGCGAGGAGTAACAGCGTAACCTACGTTGCTAGCTACCATGACAAAGACCAAAGCCGGCGGGAGTACCGTTGTCGAGGACAGTGATGTCTCTCTATCACATGTGAAGGATCTTTTAAACGAACATAAATAGTTCTACAAGCAGTTGTTACAACAACAAGAAAATAGCTTCAAGTGCTTTGTCCAAATACTGGTGGATTCGACTTATAAAAGAATGGACGACCTGACCAGAGTGGTCCAGGACCTAAAGAACAGTTTGAAGTTCTCCCAGGGTCAGCTCGATGAGTTTAAACAGGAGAATGGCAAGATTACAGCAATCTGTAAGTCATTGAGAGAGGACATCAGTTCTGTGTGTGAATCCATGATAACAATGACGGATAAATTTGTAAGTCGCTCTGGATAAGAGCGTCTGCTAAATGACGTAAATGTAATGTAAATGTAATAAATCAGACTATCTCGAGGGACAATCAAAGCGTAACAACATGGTTGTGGTCGGAATTGCAGAATCTCCACATGAGACCTGGATGGAGTCTGAGGACAAAGTGAGGGAAATGATCTCTGAGAAATTGAAGATGGACCACAGGAAGATTGAGGTGGAGCGTGCCCACAGGACTGGAAAACCCACCACCGGCCCAGGTAACAGGCCCGATAGTGGTCAAGTTCCTGAGGTTCAAGGACAAGGTAGCTGTTCTGGAAAGAGCCAAGAACTTGAGAGGAACGTATATCTTTCTCAACGAGGAAGATATATGCCAGAAGCTGTGCGCCAGAACAGGAAAGAACTTATCCCAGCCATGAAAGCTGCCAGAGCGCATGGGGACATTGCTTACATCTGCTATGACAGGCTCATTGTCCACCCTCCCTCCCAGAAGCCTGGAAGGGATGAGAGAGCCAAGCCTATGGGTTCGTAGCTTCAACCCCGCAGCACACACATACACACACCAATTGATTAATGGACTGCTGAATGTATATTTTTTTCTCTTGCTTTGTTTGCTCTTTTCAGTATTATGTCTATCTCTGATAAGCTACCCAGGAAAGGGCTGAAAATAGCCCATATTAATATATGTAGCCTTAGAAATAAGGTTAAAGAAATCAATAACTTGCTAACGTCAGATAACATTCATATATTAGCCATTTCTGAGACTCACTTAGATAATTCATTTGATGATACAGCAGTAGCAATACAAGAATATAACATCTATAGAAGAGACAGAAATGCTTATGGGCGAGGTGTTGCTGTATATATTCAGAGCCATATTTTTTTACATTTTAGTCATTTTAGCAGACGCTCTTATCCAGAGCGACTTACAGTTAGTGAGTGCATACATTATTTTTTATTTTTCATACTGGCCCCCCGCGGGAATCGAACCCACAATCCTGGCGTTGCAAATGCCATGCTCTACCAACTGAGCTACATCCCTGCCGGCCATTCCCTCCCCTACCCTGGGCCAATTGTGCACCGCCCCATGGGTCTCCCGGTCGCGGCCGGCTATGACAGAGCTTGGATTCGAACCAGGATCTCTAGTGGCACAGCTAGCACTGCGATGCAGTGCCTTAGACCACTGTGCCACTCGGGAGACCATATCCCTGTAATGCTTAGAGAAGATCTTATGTCAAGTGTTATTGAAGTGTTGTGGTTGCAGGTTCACTTGCCACATCTAAAGCCTTTTCTTTTGGGGTGTTGCTATAGGCCACCAAGTGCGAACAGTCAGTATCTAAATAATATGTGTGAAATGATTGGTAGTGTATGTGATGTAAACAGAGAGGTCTACTTCTTGGGGACCTGAATATTGACTGGTTTTCATCAAGCTGTCCGCTCAAGAGGAAGCTTCTTACTGTAACCAGTGCCTGTAATCTGGTTCAGGTTATTAATCAACCTACCAGGGTGTTTACAAACACTACAGGAACAAGATCATCCACATGTATCGATCACATTTTTACTAATATGTAGAACTTTGTTCTAAAGCTGTATCCGTACCCATTGGATGCAGTGATCACAATATAGTGGCTATATCCAGGAAAGCCAAAGTTCCAACAGCTGGGCCTAAAATAGTGTATAAGAGATTTTGCTGTGACTCATATGTGGATGATGTAAAAAATATTTGTTGGTCTGATGTGATTAATAAGGAGCATCCAGACGCTGCACTTGATGAATTTATGAAATTGCTTCTTCCAATTATTGATAAACATGCACCTGTTAGGAAACGGACTGTTAGAACTGTTAAGGCTCCATGGATTGATGAGGAATTGAAAAACTGTATGGTTGAAAGAGATGGGGCAAAAGGAGTGGCTAATAAGTCTGGCTGCACATCTGACTGGCTGACTTACTGCAAATGATGTGACTATACTCAACAAAAAGAAGAATAAACTGTATTATGAAGCCAAGATCAATGATATAAAAACTTTGGAGTACTTTAAATGAAATTATGGGCAGAAAGACAAATTCAAATCATCGAATCAGATGGCTTATTCATCACAAAACCATGTTACCAATTATTTTAATGATTACTTCATTGGCAAAGTGGGCAAACTTAGGCAGGAAATGCCAACAATGAACAGTGCGCCATCGTATTCATGCATAAGAAAACAAATAATAAAAGAAAAGCATTGCAAGTTAGAATTTTGTAAAGTTAATGTGGGAGAGGTGGAAAAATTATTGTTATCGATCAATAATGACAAACCTCCTGGCATTGACAACTTAGTTGGAAAGCTACTGAGGATGGTAGCTGACTCTATAGCCACTCCTATCTGTCATATCTTTAATCTGAGCCTAGAGGAAAGTCTTTGTCCTCAGGCCTGGAGGGAAGCCAAAGTAATTCCGCTACCCAAGAATGGTAAAGCGGCCTTTACTGGTTCTAACAGCAGACCTATAAGCTTGCTGCCAGCTCTTACATTTACATTACATTTACATTTTAGTCATTTAGCAGACGCTCTTATCCAGAGCGACTTACAGTTAGTGAGTGCATACATTTTCATTCTGGCCCCCCGTGGGAAATGAACCCACAACCCTGGCATTGCAAGCGCCATGCTCTACCAACTGAGCTACACGGGGCCCCACTCCCTTTAAGAGTGTGCTCTAATCTCAGCTCGTTACCTGTATAAAAGACACATGGGAGCCAGAAATCTTTCTGATTGAGAGGGGGTCAAATACTTATTTCCCTCATTAAAATGCAAATCAACTTACAACATTCTTGACATGCGTTTCTCTGGACTCCCCTTGCTGCCATTCTGTCTCTCACCGTTCAAACAAACCCACCATCAAAACTACAGACCGATCACGTCTTTGTCAGTGGGCAAATGCACAAAATTAGCAGGGGACCAAATACCCCTTTCCCTCACTGTAGGTGGTTCTTTCTGCTTTTGGAAAATGCATTCTGTATGCAAACACAAAAAGGCACCTGAAAAATATGCTTTACTATAAATGATCAATACAAAACCGTGAAATGACATAAATATACATTTCTCCCTCCTCTAAAAAGAGTGTTCAATAAAGACCCTGGTTTCTGACCCTAGAAAAGAAAGCCATCATCATAACTCATATGCTAAAGTGACACATAAAAAAATGATGTACCTGTAAAAGCTATCTGTGAAACCTGTATATCTGTAAAACCACTGACTTGAATTACTTCAAAAAAGCTAGACCATTAACAAAGTGTAACTGCTTTGGCCAAAACCGTTAAAACCCCTCTCTTGCATGATACATAGATGTTTGAATCCTCCAACCCCTGTAGAGAGCTCTTTACATTCACATGCCCCAAGTTCACAGATCAGAGTTGTGGTTGGGTCTGGGCAGCTCACACTCTTTCTCAAAATTGCAGCCGTGCAGCAGCTCTCTGTAGGTCTCTCTGACCGTATCGTAGAGTGGAGCCTGGTGCTTTATATCGGGGAAGTTCTGAGGTGTCTCGTTGAGGAGGAACAGCACAAAGAGCAGGTTGGCTGCGTAAGGCACGATGCGGCTGGTACGGAAGGTGCGGCCATGTTGCACGTCAAAGTTGTCAGCAGTCAGGGCCGTCTCGTCTCTGAAGAAGCCCATGAGGGCCAACAGGGGCAGGAGGGTCTCGGCATGGCCCACCTGGATGGTCACGGCCTCAGATACATGCCCAAACCTGATCTCATGAGCAGCCTGATCAAGACGATTGAACAGGTCATGAAAGAGAGTGCAATTGGACTTGCGGTTGATGTCATGACCATAGCCCCTCTTCCAGTACTGTTTCAGGTCATTCTTGTACTCCAGTACTTGGGCATCAGTCTCATCAAACAGGTTGCACCAGGGGGAGTTGAAAGATGTAATGGCAAACTCATATGAGCACAAGAAGAATGTAGCCTCCACCATATCTGGTGTGATCCGATTGTATGGAACTTGCAGCTTGTCAGCCATCTTCATCTGCACTCTTTTCATCTCTGCTGAGGCCTTGAAGAGGTGGACCTCTTCCAGGGCAGTTTGGTTGTTCTCTACATCCTCATCAAATTTCTGGCAATGGTCAAAGAATCTCATCAACTCATCGTTGATTTTGTGGCTGGGTCCAACTTCGGTCACTTTCCAAAGGTTGAGCAGGCCCTCTTGGAATGCTACAATGCTGTCCACGCATCTGTGTTTAGAGCTAGTGATGAAACGGATACGGTGGGCTCAGAGGTTTTACTCGGATATCAGAGACAGAAACAATGTTGCCAACCTGACAGCCAGATGCCTATGGTCATCTAGCCCCTTCTCCACAAGCTTGCCATCCATGTCGTCAGTGTACCACATTTCCCACTTGGTTTTGATGTCATTCAGCCATTTATCAGTGTTCATTGCCTCGTTTCGAACAAGGTCGTAAAGCCGTTGCATCCTTTTTATATTTTTGGTCGTTGGATATCGTGCACCATGCCGAATAATGGCGGTCACATCAGAGCCGTGCAATCCGTACATCCCGGTTTTAAAAAGGATTTGTTTACCGAGAGGATGTCATTAATGAGATAGTGGTTAATCACCTCATATTGTCTTTCGTTCCAAAATAATTAGCAATTGCAGGTATGTTTGAATTAACGTTAGCATTTGCAACAGAGCAGTATGAAACCGGGTCAAAGCAAGACTACATTTCGTGAACAACAAACTTTGTTTAGATAACGCAGATGTAATTTCGTCAAATTAGTTAAGGTAGGAACAATTGATTATTTAACTACTAAACTAAGTTAGCTAAGCTATCGCATTGTCTCTTAGCAAACTGTTGGAAAAAATTGTGTTTGACCAAATACAATGCTATTTCTCTGTAAACAAATTAACAACAGACTTTCAGCATGCTTATAGGGAAGGGCACTCAACATGTACTGCACTGACACAAATGACTGATGATTGGTTGAAAGAAATTGATAATAAGAAGATTGTGGGAGCTGTACTGTTAGATTTCAGTGCAGCCTTTGATATTATTGACCATAACCTGTTGTTGAAAAAACGTATGTGTTATGGCTTTTCAACCTCTGCCATATTGTGGATTCAGAGCTATCTATCTAATAGAACTCAAAGGATTTTCTTTAACGGAATCTTCTCTGATGTCAAACATGTAAAGTGTGGTGTACCACAGGGCAGCTCTCTAGGCCCTCTACTCTTTTCTATTTTTACCAATGACCTGCCACTGGCATTAAACAAAGAATGTGTGTCCATGTATGCTGATGATTCAACCATATACGCATCAGCAAACACAGCTAATGAAGTCACTGAAACCCTTAACAAAGAGTTGCAGTCTGTTTTGGAATGGGAGGCCACAAATAAACTGGTCCTGAACATCTCTAAAACTAAGAGCATTGTATTTGGTAAAAATCATTCCCTAAGTTCTAGACCTCAGCTGAATCTGGTAATGAATGGTGTGGCTGTTGAACAAGTTGAGGAGACTAAATTACTTGGCGTTACCTTAGATAGTAAGCTATCATGGTCAAAACATATAGATTCAATGGTTGTAAAGATCGGGAGAGGTCTGTCTTTAATAAAGAGATACTCTGCTTTTTTGACACCACACTCCAAAAAGCAAGTTCTGCAGGCTCTAGTTTTGTCTAATCTTGATTATTGTCCAGTCGTGTGGTCCAGTGCTGCAAGGAAATACCTAGTTAAGCTGCAGCTGGCCCAAAACAGAGCGGCACGTCTTGCTCTTCATTGTAATCAGAGGGCTGATATAAATACTATGCATGCCAGTCTCTATTGGCTAAGAGTTGAGGAGAGACTGACTGCATCACTTCTTCACTTACCCCACCAGACATGCCACCAGGGGTCTTTTCAAAGTCCCCAAATCCAGAACAAATTCAAGAAAGCATACAGTATTATATCATATCAAATAAAATCAAATGTATTTATAAAGCCCTTTTTACATCAGCAGATGTCACAAAGTGCTATACAGAAACCCAGCCTAAAACCCCAAACAGCAAGCAATGCAGATGTAGAAGCACTGTGGCTAGGAAAAACTCCCTAGAAAGGCAGAAACCTAGGAAGAAACCTAGAGAGGAACCAGGCTCTGAGGGGTGGCCAGTCGCCTTCTGGCTGTGCCGGGTGAACATCTATGAATGTTCAAACATTCATAGATGACCAGCAGAGTCAAATAATAATCACAGTGATTGTAGAGGTTGCAACAGGTCAGTACATCAGGAGTAAATGTCACTTGGCTTTTCATAGCCGGGCATTTTGTGGTTGAAATAGCAGGTGCGGTAGAGAGAGTTGAAAACAGCAGGTCTGGGACAAGGTCGTGAACAGGTCAGGTTTCCATAGCCGCAGGCAGAAGAGTTGAAACTGAAGCAGCAGCACGACCAGGTGGACTGGGGACAGCAAGGAGTCATCAGGCCAGGTAGTCCTGAGGCATGGTCCTAGGGCTCAGGTCCTCCGGGAGGGGAGGGAAAGAGGGAGAGAGAGAGAATTAGAGGGAGCATAATTGCATGGAACTCCGTTACATCTCATATTGCTCAAATAAACAGCAAACCTGGTTTCAAAAAACAGATAAAGCAACACCTCACGGCACAACCCCTCTCCCCTATTTGACCTAGATAGTTTGTGTGTATGTATTGATATGTAGGCTACATGTGCCTTTAAAAATGTTTTATGTAGTTCTGTCCTTGAGCTGTTCTTGTCTATTAATGTTCTGTATTATGTAATGTTTCATGTTTTGTGTGGACCCCAGGAAGAGTAGCTTCTGCTTTTGCAACAGCTAATGGGGATCCTAATAAAAGACCAATACCAAAGTATTCAGACCCTTTGACTTTTTCCACATTTTGTTACATTACAGCCTTATTCTAACATGGATTTTTGTTTTAACTATCATCAGCAATCTACACACAATACCCAATAATGACAAAGCGAAAACAGGTTTTTAGAAATGTTTGCAAAAAAATAAAATTAATAATAAGAAATACCTTATTTACATAAGTATTCAGACCCTTCGCTATGAGACTCGAAATTAAGCTCAGGTGCATCCAGTTTCCATTGATCATTCTTGAGATGTTTCTACAACTTGATTGGAGTCCACCTGTGGTAAATTCAATTGATTTGCATGATTTGTAAAAGCACACACCTGTCTATATAAGGTCCCACAGTTGACAGTGCATGTCAGAGCAAAAACCAAGCCAGGTATTGTCCGTAGAGCTCCGAGACAGGATTGTGTCGAAGCACAGATCTGGGGAAGGGTACCAAAAAATGTCTGCAGCATTGAAGGTACCCAAGAACACAGTGGCCTCCATCATTCTTAAATAGAAGAAGTTTGGAACCACCAAGACTCTTCCTAGAGCTGGCCACCCGGCCAAACTGAGCAATCGGGGTAGACGGGCCTTGGTCAGGAAGGTGACCAAGAACCCGATGGTCACTCTGACAGAGCTCTAGAGTTCCTCTGTGGAGATGGAAGAATCTTCCAGAAGGACAACCAACTCTGCAGCACTCCACCAATCAGGCCTTTATGGTAGAGTGGCCAGAAGGAAGCCACTCCTCAGTAAAAGGCACATGACAGCCCGCTTGGAGTGTGCCAAAAGGCACCTAAAGACTCTCAGACCATGAGAAACACGATTCTCTGGTCTGATGAAACCAAGGTTGAACTCTTTGGCCTGAATGCCAAGCGTCACGTCTGGAGGAAACCTGGCACCATCCCTACGGTGAAGCATGGTGGTGGCAGCATCATGCTGTGGGGATATTTTTCAGCGGCAGGGACTGGGAGACTAGTCAGGATTGAGGGAAAGATTCTTGATGAAAACCTGCTCCAGAATGCTCAGGACGTCAGACTGGGGCGAAGGTTCACCTTCCAACAGGACAATGACCCTAAGCACACAGCCAAGACAATGCAGGAGTGGCTTCGTGACCTGAAAATAGCTGTGCAGCAACGCTCCCCATCCAACCTGACAGAGCTTGAGAGGATCTGCAGAGAAGAATGGGAGAAACTCCCCAAATACAGGTGTGCCAAGCTTGTAGCGTCATACCCAAGAAGACTCGAGGCTGTAATCGCTGCCAAAGGTGCTTCAACAAAGTACTGAGTAAAGGGTCTGAATACTTATGTAAATCTGATATTTCCGTTTTTTTTATATTTTTTTATATATAAATTAGAAAAAAATCAAAAAAACTGTTTTTGCTTTGTCATTATGGGCTATTGTGTGTAGATTGATGAGGGGGAAAAAACAATTTAATACATTTTAGAATAAAGCTGTAACGTAGCAAAATGTGAAAAAAGTCAACGGGTCTGAATACTTTCCGAAGCCACTGTATACCACCAAAAATAACTTTAGTGGTTAAATTCCCATGTACCGAATAAAAAATACAAGTTAAATGAGTTTCCATCGCATTTTCAACTCTATTGATAGTTTTGTCAGAAATGTTTAAAAAATCTGATATTAGCAGGTGCACTCTAGCCAACAGCTTGCAGATAAAGTGCTGGTAGGCTAGCCTACGTGATGATATTATTATTTTTCTGGCAATCTAGAGCCATAATCATTATGCATAATTCTGCATAGCTAATCGAAGTTTACCTCTTTACCTGTTCAATTGTCATTTTAATTAATGAGGCACATTGATTCTTCAATAACCTTTATGCTTTAGGAGTTTAGTACAACTGCCACACTTGTATATAGTATCATAACCCAAGAATTAAAGCAATCTTAGTCAATTACGTATCTACTTAGTCAATTGTGTATCTTTCTCTGTCTATGAATTTCACAGTGGAAAATGTCTATGAATTCATAGACAGTGAATTTGAATGTACTATTTTATGAATTGACAACTTCATAAAATTGGTAGGTGGCTAGTATTAGCTTGATCAAATTAATTTATAAACATACCTCCTGCCCATCACCAGCAGCTAAAATCAAATCAAACGCTGTGTTTGTCTACACTCTCTCCTCCTCCACTGATGATAATGCACACACTAGAGTATCTAGCAACCTGCCTAGGCATCTCTTTGCTCCATGCACCATGGAAGGAACCTTTGCCTGGTCCAGTCAGGCATAGGTCGGCTACTCTTTACCTGGTCCAGTTAGTGTGCTCCCTCAACAAAATACTTCTGTTAGATCTTTAAAAAAAAAAAAAACATTGATGATAAAATGCGGCCTTTAATATTAAGTTAAGTTATTTACTTTGTTTACAAACATTGGAGTAAAACAAGCTTATATTGTGGGTTCTAATGGAGTACGACAGTTGAACTAAGCTCATGAGGCATTTATAAATTATATTCTTCAAGAATCAATGGCTACATATAATTCATGTATTGATGTAGCAACTCCTGATTGCCCCTTTGAACGGAGCACTTGAGACGATGATGTTTAGTCCTAAGTGAGGGTCGAAATTCAAATGCAAACGAGACCACAAACGTTCTATCTGTGGGGTTTTGTGATGAGAACGAAATAAGTCATTGCGTCATTCCGAAGTGACTGACAAATTATGTGAGTTGTATGAAGCCAAACCCATTGTGAAGTTACCTCACTCAAGCTGTTATCGCTTCTCTTTTGCCTTCACTTCCAAGCCAGGCAGCGCACTGTGGATTTCATATGCAAGAAGAATAACTCAATTTTCAGCACATGGCCAATCGACGCTGTTATATTTACACCCCGGTTGCGCTATTACTGTTTGGAATAGTAGGCATTTTCCTTCTAACTATTCCCACCAAGGACTTGACCGAACCTCCGGAATTTATGGTAAGATTCTATGGGCTATTTCTGTGTTCGCAGCTTTTATGCGGGGTCGTGAAATGTAAGACTAACACATTGCCAACAGTGCAAGGAAGAGTGGACTGAGGTGTCCTGTCCGCGCGCGCCACTGCTACGCATACATAATATAAATTGCATAGTTTATGGAACAGGGTAATTTATACGTCTACTACAACACTGAAGATAAGACAATTATGTCGACAAGCATTCAACAATTGAGTAAGTCTATCCACCTGATACGTAAAATAATACAAGAAACGTGTAGCAATTCAGTTAGCCTACCATTTTAGGCTTAAAATGCTCCTTCAGAACACTTGAATAAGGTTGATGGCCAACCTTTCTTAGCTGCTAACCAATAGATACACCAGTTGTGAGAGGACAGTCACTGAAAAGTACTAAAACCTATTTGGCCATTAGTGTGTCTGTGTTACATTGTCATTATAGCCTTATCTTCTGCCGCGTTCAAAACAACTGGGAACTCGGAAATCTCCGACTGGTGACTTCAGTGTATTCAGGACAACTGGGAACTCGGAACAAAAAAACGAGATCTGACTGGGATTTTTTTTTTTGAACGGTCATCTAACTCGGAATACTAAGTTGGAAACTCGGGCATCTTTATAGAGCTCTAACTTTCCGACCTGAAGATCACTGACGTTGTGATTTGATCTCGTTTCTTCCGAGTTCCCAGCTGTCATGAAAGCACCATTCACCTTGAGAACTGTTCCAACATGGGTGTGAGTTGCTGACAACCTAGTGACACTACCAAAGATTTTTTATAACTAATCCAAGATAGACCAGAGCGTGTCGTTTCCAATGGGAGCAATTGAATCATAGTGGGCAGAACAAGCAAGGATTTGGGCAGTGCCAAGAACGAGCTAGTGAGATCCTATTTGCGCGATCTAGCATTTATTTGCAGATTTCCGTTAGGGAATGCCTACTCTGTGAAGTGTGCTTGTGCTAAATTATAACTCAATTTGCCCTGCACTCCTTCTAAACAACGCAATATTTAGAAACTTTAGCAACGGGTAAAGTCTACAAAACGTAGTCCACTCTGTTTGTTACATATTCTAGTTTTGGAAACAGAAAACTGTACGGAGATGAAATGTTTCATCGATTAGAAAATTAGCAGAATGTCGGCCAAAATCCATCTTCTCCCACTGCTGGTCACGCGGCATCCTCTCATCACCATATTTGGTAGTGAGTGGAAACGCCAACCGTATGCTTCACATTTATACATCCTGTAAATATCTGCCTCATTGTTTTATCTGTGATACTACTTTGTGGTGTCCAATGCAACCTGCTGACAATGACCGTGTTCGAGAGCATCAAATCCATGAGGCATTGTTGGCGAGGGGCTTCTCTTGACGCCTGCATTGCATTGCAGACAGGGTCCTTGGAACTCCCCCCTCCCCCACCTCTCTGTCTCAATTCAAGGGGCTTTATTGGCATGGGAAACATATGTTTACATTACCAAAGAAAGTGAAATAGATAATATACAAAAGTGAAATAAACAATACAAAATTAACAGTAAACATTACTCTCACAAAAGTTCCAAAAGAATAGTGTGTGTGTGTCTGTCTGTGTGTGTGTCTGTGTGTGTGCTCTCTTCACTGCTCATGGAGCAGTCGCCTGGACTTCTTCTAAATGCGTGTGTCTGTGTGTGTGTCTGTGTGTGTGCTCTCTTCACTGCTCATGGAGCAGTCGCCTGGACTTCTTCTAAATGCGTGTGTCTGTGTGTGTGTCTGTGTGTGTGCTCTCTTCACTGCTCATGGAGCAGTCGCCTGGACTTCTTCTAAATGCTTTTCACATTGATGGCATGTAAACTAACAACACAATTGTAGTCAATAAATGTGGTCAGAGACCTACTTGAGCAGCACCGCCCCCTCAAGTTTCTGATTCTGCCTGGCAGGGTTGGTCCTACAAAGCCAGAGCCCCCTGATGGGAGAGCATAATATACAAGGAAATTCTCAAAGCTGCTAATGACAACCTTGACGACCTTGTACCAAGCTGGTGGGGATTCCGGTGGGGTACCCCCACCCAGGTAGTGGCAGTGCTGGCAACACTGGCTGCAGTAACCCATGGGGAGGGGGTCACACTCGGACAATCAGAGAGGGGTCTTATTATTGTGGCCCAGGTGGCACAAAATAATCAAAGGTCTGACTGCACAGAGATGCTTGTGGAAAATGGTTACAACGGGGGACCAGAGTGTTTGTGTCTCAGGTGAAGAGGGTGGATCTGATCTCCATCACCTAGGACTTGACATAGATTAAATAGATTAATCAAATCTCACATTGTTGTAAATTTTTGCTCAATCTTGCATGCTTTCTCAAACAGCTGTAACTGTATATGCATTCATAAATCAGGTCCTTTCTTGAGTTGGGCTCTGGGATGTAACAACCGTTGAGCATCTGATCTTATTGTTGATTGTGGAGGAAAGGGGTTGAGTGTGTAGAGTATGTGTGTGTTTATCCCACATCTGTTGCAAGGGGGTAAGGATGTTAGGGAGAATATAGAATGAACCACAATAATTGTTCGCTAAAATAATAATTGCTTGTCAAAAATGCAATGTAATACAATGGCAATCCGGGTTATAGGTTAAAATCCTACGCATGAACTGCCAACATTATTACGCATATTAATTGATAATGATGGAAATTAAGATATGCAAGATATTTGAATAGATATATATTTTTAAATAGCTATATACAGTGGGGAGAACAAGTATTTGATACACTGCCGATTTTGCAGGTTTTCCTACTTACAAAGCATGTAGAGGTCTGTCATTTTTATCATAGGTACACTTCAACTGTGAGAGACGGAATCTAAAACAAAAATCCAGAAAATCACATTGTATGATTTTTAAGTAAATCATTTGCATTTTATTGCATAACATAAGTATTTGATACATCAGAAAAGCAGAACTTAATATTTCGTACAGAAACCTTTGTTTGCAATTACAGAGATCATACGTTTCCTGTAGGTCTTGACCAGGTTTGCACACACTGCAGCAGGGATTTTGGCCCACTCCTCCATACAGACCTTCTCCAGATCCTTCAGGTTTCGGGGCTGTCGCTGGGCAATACGGAATTTCAGCTCCCTCCAAAGATGTTCTATTGGGTTCAGGTCTGGAGACTGGCTAGGCCACTCCAGGACCTTGAGATGCTTCTTACGGAGCCACTCCTTAGTTGCCCTGGCTGTGTGTTTCGGGTCGTTGTCATGCTGGAAGACCCAGCCACGACCCATCTTCAATGCTCTTACTGAGGGAAGGAGGTTGTTGCCCAAGATCTCGCGATACATGGCCCCATCCATCCTCCCCTCAATACGGTGCAGTCGTCCTGTCCCCTTTGCAGAAAAGCATCCCCAAAGAATGATGTTTCCACCTCCATGCTTCACGGTTGGGATGGTGTTCTTGGGGTTGTACTCATCCTTCTTCTTCCTCCAAACACGGCGAGTGGTTTAGACCAAAAAGCTCTATTTTTGTCTCATCAGACCACATGACCTTCTCCCATTCCTCCTCTGGATCATCCAGGTGGTCATTGGCAAACTTCAGACGGGCCTGGACATGCGCTGGCTTGAGCAGGGGGACCTTGCGTGCGCTGCAGGATTTTAATCCATGACGGCGTAGTGTGTTACTAATGGTTTTCTTTGAGACTGTGGTCCCAGCTCTCTTCAGGTCATGGACCAGGTCCTGCCGTGTAGTTCTGGGCTGATCCCTCACCTTCCTCATGATCATTGATGCCCCACGAGGTGAGATCTTGCATGGAGCCCCAGACCGAGGGTGATTGACCGTCATCTTGAACTTCTTCCATTTTCTAATAATTGTGCCAACAGTTGTTGCCTTCTCACCAAGCTGCTTGCCTATTGTCATGTAGCCCATCCCAGCCTTGTGCAGGTCTACAAGTTTATCCCTGATGTCCTTACACAGCTCTCTGGTCTTGGCCATTGTGGAGAGGTTGGAGTCTGTTTGATTGAGTGTGTGGACAGGTGTCTTTTATACAGGTAACGAGTTCAAACAGGTGCAGTTAATACAGGTAATGAGTGGAGAACAGGAGGGCTTCTTAAAGAAAAACTAACAGGTCTGTGAGAGCCGGAATTTGTACTGGTTGGTAGGTGATCAAATACTTATGTCATGCAATAAAATGCAAATGAATTACTTAAAAATCATACAATGTGATTTTCTGGATTTTTGTTTTAGATTCCGTCTCTCACAGTTGAAGTGTACCTATGATAAAAATGACAGACCTCTACATGCTTTGTAAGTAGGAAAACCTGCAAAATCGGCAGTGTATCAAATACTTGTTCTCCCCACTGTATATATGTATGTATGTATATATGTATGTGTGTATATATATATATATATTTGCGAGAGAAAAAAAAAAACATATTGGGGATTGGAGGTGATGCAGACAATTTCATTGATGGAAGTTACAATCTATCTGCAATATTAAAGCTCATCTACACCTGTGTGTG
Organism: Coregonus lavaretus; assembly: GCF_964263955.1. NCBI lineage: Eukaryota > Metazoa > Chordata > Actinopteri > Salmoniformes > Salmonidae > Coregonus > Coregonus lavaretus. The sequence continues at coordinate 48,302,069 of NC_139991.1, forward strand.
GTCTGGTGTGGTGTTTGTAGTCCAGGTCCAACAGTCCCATACCCTCATGCATGCCTGGGTCTTTGTGCTATGTAGAAAGGCTCATCCGCTCGCTTGAATAGACATTGTCAATGGCTAAACCCCCTGTATGTTTGGGTGAATTCAAAAACCTCAAAGAGAAGAGTAGTTGAATGTAGCTTGAACCATAAAATATGATAACTACTACTTCTTACATGTGTTATTGACAGTCTGTTTATGTAAAGCATATGAATCAAACATCTACTGATCCTCATATAAATCTTATGAATACCCTTCAAGTTGTATGAATACCATACATTGTGTTTCAACAATAACAAAACAAAAAAAGTGGAAAGCAGCTCTTTGTGGAGGACTGGCCTGCAGATGTTCTGTCTGATCACACCCTAGAACCCTGGGAATGACTACTACTGCATATTTTGTCAGTGGTGCATATCCATTATGTTTCTTTTTGGTGCATATCCATTTTGTTCTGTTTTTGGAGGACTTTTCTTCCTTTTCTCCCTCTTACCTCTCATTAGCTAGGTTTCCATCCAATTGGCGACAGATTTTCATGAGAATATTAGAAAATATGCACATATTCCCACCAGTGGTGGGTTTCCACCAAACGGACTTGTTGCAGATAAAAATCAGTGCGTGATGACATTACCGAATAAAACATCTAAAGTTCAATGTGCTTCCATCGCATTTTAAATAGCAAATGTGCCTGCTCTGGTCTTGGCACGTGCACTCTAGCCAAACAGTTCGCAGATAAACTGTGCAGGTAGGCTAGACAACATGATGAGATTATTATGGATAAGAGCGAGAATATTTTTACTTGTCAAATGGCAGTCAAGCATGGATCGTCACCTGAATATGACCCTCGATATTTATTGGAAAGCAGCATCAAGCTCATCACCATGCACTTTCACCACCCTGTGAAGTTCATCATTTATTTCATCTGTAGCCTAATAAACTGCATGGTTTCCCGAGTCGTAGTGGGAGGCAGGCCTGGCGCCACGAGGGTGCAAAAGGGGGCAATGCCCCCTTAGTTGGAATATTGTGCCCCCTCAGTTTTGTATCCCTATTCTGTTCCACAATCTGCCCCCTCCGTCATGCCCAACCTATTTGTTGTGTATGCTTCATTCATGCAACTCCCTTGCACGCATCATACAAACGTCATACACATTTTACCGGTTGAAAAAAAACTTCACAGTAGAAGGGCGGGTCAATTTGACCGTTTAGGTTTACTTTCAAAGTTAAGTACTACGAGAAAATGTAGCTAATGTTAACAGTTAGGTAGGTAGCTGATAGTATGAGGGTATAAAACACCCATTTTGTAGCGTGTGGTTCAAAAGCAGAGAGTGACTGGAATATTCCTGCAAGGCAGATGCAGTTTGATGAGTTATGGGTGAAATACAAGCGCATGGACACCCCCGCTCCAAGAAAACGCAGAGTAGTGAGTTGCAATCTGAAAGAATATGTGGTCGAAACAACAATGAGCCAGCAAGAAGAGGATAATGAGAGGGAGTGCAAAATACTGTTTTTCAGCACTCTGGATGCTGTACTGGGAGAAATGTCAGAAAGATTTAATGAACGAAACAGCCAACTTGATGAGGCCCTGTGTGCCTTGCATCCAGAGAATGAAACCTTTATGGATGTGGAAAAAGTGAAACCACTGCTGGACTTAATCTCAGGAGATTTTGTGGAAACTGAGTTTACTGTCGCATGCCAGTTTCTACAGACTGAAATCGCCCGATCTGGAGGAGAAAAATGGGCAACGCAGAGCATTTTGAATAGATACTCTGGGCCTCTAACAGCAATGTCTACTGTGATGATGGCATTGAAGCTGGGATTAGCATTTGTAGCATCCACTGCAATTTGCGAGAACTCTTTTTCAACATTGAAAAATGTATTCAGTGAGCACAGATGGAGCAGGTTGCACAGGAGGAAAGCGCAGCTGATTCAACTGGCATTTGAGTGGAACGAGAGACTGCTGAGGAGGTTCAACACAGCATCAAGGCGGCTGCAACTCTTTTGAATCTGGGTAAGAACAGGCATCCTGGCTGGGCTTGTATTATTTTGTTATTTGGTAGCTTTTGGAAATGCGTGGCAAACGTCAGAAATAGGCGTAGACGTGATTGGTTTATAATATAATCTGATTGTTTTTAATGTTGTTTTATAATGTAGAAGAGGTGCTTTGCATTACATTGATGAGGGTGGGCAGACCTTGACCAATGGTTGAGTAACGATGTAGCTATAGTGTTGCCATAAACAACTCGTTGCTATTTTATACTAATTTATCTGTTATCATACGCAGCGTAGTATGGCACTCTTGTGGGAAGACAGTTTGGTAGCTGCGTCCAAGCTGCATTTTACCGATAAGTCATGGTAGTGCATTGTACATTATTGTTTGCTTTGTATTGGCATGAAGAAGTGTTATTACGGTAATTAGCAACTGTTTTGCATTGGATTGATGGGTATTGTGCATGTAGCTGTGTAGCGTTGTAATAACTTGCAATTTCTCGAGCCGGTTATGAATTGTCCATGTTTGTAAAGCGGTGCAGTAGCCTGTATTCTTGCGGCAAGACAGCCGTGCGTGGCTGCAAATACATTGTGTGTAATTGTACTATCCTACAATGTGGTTTTCTGGATTTTTTTCTTCTCATTTTGTCTGTCATAGTTGACGTGTACCTATGATGAAAATTACAGGCCTCTCTCATCTTTTTAAGTGGGAGAACTTGCACAATTGGTGGCTGACTAAATACTTTTTTCCCCCACTGTATGATGAAAATTACAGGCCTCTCTCATCTTTTTAAGTGGGAGAACTTGCACAATTGGTGGCTGACTAAATACTTTTTTCCCCCACTGTATAATTCACTGTATCACAATTCCAGTGGGTCAGAAGTTTACATACACTAAGTTGACTGCCTTTAAACAGCTTGGAAAATTCCAGAAAATGATGTCATGGCTTTAGAAGCTTCTGATAGGCTAATTGACATCATTTGAGTCAATTGGAGGTGTACCTGTGGATGTATTTCAAGGACTACCTTCGACCTCAGTGCCTCTTTGCTTGACATCATGGGAAAATCAAAAGAAATCAGCCAAGACCTCAGAAAAACAATTGTAGACCTCCACAAGTCTGGTTCATCCTTGGGAGCTATTTCCAAATGCCTGAAGGAACCACGTTCATCTGTACAAACAATAGTACGCTAGTATAAACACAATGGGACAGCGCAGCCATCATAGCGCTCAGGAAGGAGACGCGTTCTGTCTCCTAGACATTAACGTACTTTGGTGCGAAAAGTGCAAATCAATCCCAGAACAACAGCAAAGGACCTTGTGAAGATGCTTGGAGGAAACAAGTATCTATATCCACAGTAAAACAAGTCCTATATCGACATAACCTGAAAGGCCGCTCAGAAAGGAAGAAGCCACTGCTCCAAAACCGGTATAAAAAAGCTAGACTACAGTTTGCAACTGCACATGGGGATAAAGATCGTACTTTTTGGAGAAATGTCCTCTGGTCTGATAAAACAAAAATAGAACTGTTTGGCCATAATGACCATTGTTATGTTTGGAGGAAAAAGGGGGTTGCTTGCAAGCCGAAGAACACCATCCCAACCGTGAAGCATGGGGGTGGCAGCATCATGCTGTGGGGGTGCTTTGCTGCAGGAGGGACTGGTGCAAAATAGATGGCATCATGAGGAAGGAAAATTATGTGGATATATTGAAGCAACATCTCAAGACATCAGTCAGGAAGTTAAAGCTTGGTCGCAAATGGATCTTCCAAATGGACAATGACCCCAAGCATATTTCCAAAGTTGCGGCAAAATGGCTTAAGGACAAAAAAGTCAAGGTATTGGAGTGGCCATCACAAAGCCCTGACCTCAATCCTATAGAAAATGTGTGGGCAGAACTAAAAAAGCGTGTGCGAGCAAGGAGGCCTACAAACCTGACTCAGTTACACCAGCTCTGTCAGGAGGAATGGGCCAAAATTCACCCAACTTATTGTGGGAAGCTTGTGGAAGGCTACCCGAAAGGTTTGACCCAAGTTAAACAATTTAAAGGCAATGCTACCAAATACTAATTGAGTGTATGTAAACTTCTGACCCACTGGGAATGTGATGAAATAAATCATTATCTTTACTATTATTCTGACATTTCACATTCTTAAAATAAAGTGGTGATCCTAACTGACCTAAAAGAGGGAATTTTTACTAGGATTAAATGTCAGGAATTGTGAAAAACTGAGTTTAAATGTATTTGGCTAAGGTGTGTATGTAAACTTCCGACTTCAACTGTACATTTGCACAATGAGCACTCGTTGTCTCTCAAATACATAGTTACAGTTGTTGGTTAGCTAGCTAGTGAATTTTATCCATATTAGCATTAACATGACATTAGTCAAAACACCTCAAAACAAAACATGGTATCAAGAACAAGATAAAACTAGCTGAACCATTTGTCAGCTAACCCGTCTATAACATCAAAGATCCACCACCATATTTTACAGTAGGTATGGGTTTCTTTTCTGCATATCATTCTTTCTTTCGACGCAAAACCTACCGCTGGTGTGTGTGGCCAAAGAGCTCTATTTTCATGTAATCTGACCATAGCAACAGTTCCAATCCAAGTGCCAATGATGTTTAGCAAACTCCAGGCGTTTATTATTGTTGGATGACATAGAAATAGTGTTTAGAAATATTATATTCTTATTTACAATAAAAGTGACTCCAAAATTACGCAATACATTATTTTCCATTCATTTCTATTGGGCACAAAATAATCTGATACACAACCAAAATAAACTGCAAATGCTTTCAACAAGTTTGTAGAGTCACAAGCTTGATGTAGTCATTGGGTGCTAGGAATATGGGACCAAATACTAAACTTTTGACTACTTTAATACACATATAAGTGAATGTGTCCAAATACTTTTGGTTCCCTACTATGTACAAAAAGTGCTGTGATTTCTAAACAGTTCACCCGATATTGACGAAAATACCCTCAAATTAAAGCTGTCAGTCTGCACTTGAACCTCGTCCTCAACGTGCCGGAGTACAGAGCCAAAAAATAATAATCTGTTACTACCTTTGGACCTCACTGTAGCTCAGTATTTGTATTTCTTATTTTATACAGTATTTTTTGTTCGGCTTTGTCAAGGGTGCCAATAATTATGGAAATGACTGTATATTACCATGTAAACACACATACACATTTAGCATGAGGCAAAGCATACAAAGACAGCAGAAGGGAAAGATTGATTGAAGGGGGGATTGAAGTCGAAAGAATGTAGATTAAGTTAAATGATTCTAGCCATATGGGTAGGCATTGTGTGTGTGTGTGTGTGCACGCTGTCACAAAAACAGGAGGCTTCTGGTCTGAAAACCACCCATGTTTGTCTGGTCTGAGAACAACCCATGTTTGTCTGGTCTGAGAACAATCCATGTTTGTCTGGTCTGAGAACAACCCATGTTTGCAGATCATGAAGGAACTGTTTGGAGTGTGTAAGCTCCAATCTTAATTGTGCTATGAATCATCAACTCTAAACATGATGGATTGTGTGTAAATGTTCAAATGAGAAAGGCAACAATAACTTGCTAAGATGTTATCTTCTGTTATTAACCTTGAGCCAACATCCTGCATGAGGCCACTTTATATTACGGCCAAAATAGTCATGCAGCATTAAACACATATCATAAACCAGTCAGACGCCAAACACAGTCAGCGAAATAAACAAGTTTCAACAGCCTTGTCAGAAAAAGAGAGCAATTAAAATTGAACTATGTTGTCCAAAAGAGGATGTTTAGAGTTGATGATTCATAGCGCAATCAGGATTGGAGTTTACACACTCCAAACAGTTCCTTCATGATCTGCAAACATGGGTTGTTCTCAGACCCGGCCTCTTGCTTCTCCTGATTAATTCCCTAATCCTCTCTCACTTCCTCCACAACATTCCATCTATCTTACCTTGAAGTAAACATGTAAGCAACATTCTTGCTGCCAAAATATACAGTGCATTCGGAAACTATTCAGACCCCTTGACTTTTTCCACATTTTGTTACGTTACAGCCTTTTTCTAAAATCCATTAAATTGTTTTTCCCCCTCATCAATCTACACACAATACCCCATAATGACAAAGCAAAAACAGGTTTTTAGAAATGTTTGCATATTTATTCAAAATAAAAAACTGAAATATACATTTACATATCTATTCAGACCCTTTACTCAGTACATTGTTGAAGCATCTTTGGCAGCGATTACAGCCTCGTCTTCTTGGGTATGACACTACAAGCTTGGCACACCTGTATTTGGGGAGTTTCTCCCATTCTTCTCTGCAGATCCTCTCAAGCTCTATCAGGTTGGATGGTGAGCGTCGCTGCACAGCTATTTTCAGGTCTCTCCAGAGATGTTTGATCGGGTTCAAGTCCGGGCGCTGGCTGGGCCACTCAAGGACATTCAGAGACTTGTCCTGAAGCCACTCCTGCGTTGTCTTGGCTGTGTGCTTAGGGTCGTTGTCCTGTTGGAAGGTGAACCTTCGCCCCAGTCTGAGGTCCTGAGCACTCTGGAGCAGGTTTTCATCAAGGATCTCTCTGTACTTTGCTCCGTTCATCTTTCCCTCAATCCTGACTAGTCTCCCAGTCCCTGCCACTGAAAAACATCCCCACAGCATGATGCTGCCACCACCATGCTTCACCCTAGGGATGGTGCCAGGTTTCCTCCAGACGTGATGCTTGGCATTCAGGTCAAAGAGTTCAATCTTGGTTTCATCAGACCAGAGAATCTTGTTTCTCATTGTCTGAGAGTCTTAAGGTGCCTTTTGGCAAACTCCAAGCGGGCTGTCATGTGCCTTTTACTGAGGAGTGGCTTCCGTCTGGCCACTCTACCATAAAGGCCTGATTGGTGGAGTGCTGCAGAGATGGTTGTCCTTCTGAAAGATTATCCCATCTCCACAGAGGAACACTAGAGCTCTGTCAGAGTGACCATTGGGTTCTTGGTCACCTCCCTGACCAAGGCCCTTCTCCCCCGATTTCTCAGTCTGGTCCCCAGGAACACAGTGGCCAGCTCTAGGAAGAGTCTTGGGGGTTCCAAACTTCTTCCATTTAAGAATGATGGAGGCCACTGTGTTCTTGGGGACCTTCAATGCTGCAGAAATGTTTGGTAATAATAATAATAATATGCCATTTAGCAGACGCTTTTATCCAAAGCGACTTACAGTCATGCGTGCATAATTTTTTTTTGTATGGGTGGTCCCGGGGATCGAACCCACTACCTTGGCGTTACAAGCGCCGTGCTCTACCAGCTGAGCTACAGAGGACCACCCTTCCCCAGATCTGTGCTCTGACCTGCACTGTCAACTGTTGGACCTTATATAGACAGGTGTGTGCCTTTCCAAATCATGTCCAATCAATTGAATTTACCACAGGTGGACTCCAATCAAGTTGTAGAAACATCTCATGGATGATCAATGGAAACAGGATGCACCTGAACTCAATTTCGAGTCTCATAACAAAGGGTCTGAATACTTATGTAAATAAGGTATTTCTGTTTTTTATTTGTGCAAAGATTTTAAAAAACCTGTTTTCGCTTTGTCATTGTGGGGTATTGTGTGTAGATTGATGATTTTTATTTATTTAATCAATTTTATAATAAGGCTGTAATGTAACATAATGTGGAAAAAGTCAAGGGGTCTGAATACTTTCCGAAGGCACTGTATACACGTCATAAAAGCCAGAGGCCGCCATTTGAAAGAAGACGTTTATAGTCAATCTAGTTAAATGTCTTCCAGATGCCTCTATCCCTATTAAATGTCTTGGCATATATGGGTTTCAAACACCTGATCATTTGTAGCCTTTTATGGTTTGGAGTAGAGTAGACCCAATTAGGTTGTCTTTCCTTGGACGTTATTCTGAATCAGCAATTTTTCTCAATATTTGTTCCTCTGTCTTGAACCTCCCTCTCCTCTGTTCTCTCCAACCCTCTGTTTAAAGTATGGGATAGTCCTGGACGCAGGCTCCTCCCACACAGCCATGTACATCTACAAGTGGCCGGCAGACAAGCAGAATGGCACGGGTGTGGTCACTCAGCACAGTGAATGCCATCCCAAGGGTAAGAGTGTCCCAATGGAAGGATTCTTCCAGGTGTGTGTCTGCTATTTACCTAGTGTTTACATATAAATTACTTGAGACTTATTAAAACAAGCACTATTACCGTTTGTTAGTAACCAATTATTTGAAGTAAGCACCAGAAAGTACAGATTTACATCAATTGTTTTTGTAAATAGCAGGCAGATACAATATCGAAAATGATTGTAAAATAGTGTGTTACCCAAAGCCTTAACCCTTAAAATCTCAATTATACTTTTGTTGGGTTTTTTTTTTATGGTGTGGAACTTTTTTGGCACTCCAGTTGGCAAAGAGTTGTTCCCATTGTGTGCTGTGTGCGCGCCTTTCTGGTAACTCGTCACACAAGGCTAGACATAAAGAAGCAGAAAAACATGAATGCCTAGCAACGGTGGATCTGTCAGTAGTTCTGCAGTGACTCAGTGTGCTGTGTGGTTTTCCAGTCCTGTCCTGCCTACATGACTTGCGTGTTCGTATAGATCACAGTTGTTGGCTGCTTTCATTAATGTGAAGTATTTGCAAATACACCAGGAGTTATTTCTGACTCCAGGCCCCATAAGCTCCAATGACTAGACCACCAAATAAGTGGATGTAATGATTAAAATTGTGATAGTGTGTGGTCTGACTGTATTACATATTACATACAGTAATGTATCATGTTCCCGCCATGCAGGTGGAGGAATCTCTAGCTACGTGGGACAGCAAGGAGCGGCAGGGAGAAGCCTTCAGGCTTGTCTGGACCAGGCCATGCAGGACATCCCCAGAGCCAGGCACCACCTCACACCTGTCTACCTTGGAGCCACCGCCGGCATGAGGCTCCTCAAGTGAGTTATAGTGTGTTTATGTATATGTGTGTGTGTGTTAACGAGTGTGAGTGCACAAGCATGTGGCTTGTGCACAATAAGAGTTTCTAACCCATGCAAATATGGACATTTCTCCTTCTATTTGTGTTATAGCAGGGTAAAATGTGAGTCATGTTGTGGTTCTGATATATCTAATAAGAAATGAGTCAACAACAAGATTGAGAGATGTGCATCTTTCTGGTAGATAGGGTATTATTGTCTTGCTGAGTAATGTTTTTAATTTCATACCCCATGTTGATCCTGAATCTACAATATCTGAAGTAGTACATTTCCCTTTGTCAACAGTATCTCCAGCCCTGTCCAGTCAGCCCAGGTTTTACAGGAAGTGGGTCATAAAATCCAGTCCTATCCATTTAACTACCAGGGGGCAGCCATCTTAAGAGGCCAGGACGAGGGAGCGTATGGCTGGGTCACTGTCAACTATCTCTTGGAGAACTTCATCAAGGTACTATGGCCCAACTTTCACCTTTCACCTGATTTTAAAATGGGGTCACAAGAGAAACACTAAAATAAAAATAAAAACATTGCTCTCGGTTCATAGAACCGGGGTTACGTCAGTAACCTCTGATAGCCGTTAGATGCAGTTGTCATAAACTGAGTGGTTTCTGTTTTCTTCCTATAAATGTGTCTCTATCTTTTGAATGGTTTAAGCAAAAACATTATTAGTACCCCATCACTGAAAGATAAAACTCAGGAATGCTCACAAGCCACGCAGGACTCTTTAGAACGGAGTGGACAAGACCAGGCACTAAATCAGATTGGGGGGAAAATAACGTAATCATTAGCTAGGTTTCCATCCAATTGGCGACAGATTTTCATGCGAATATTCAAAAATCTGCATGTAAATAATATGTGCATTTTCCCACCAAAGATGTGTTTCCATCAAATTGACTTGTTGCGGATAAAAGGCTGTGGGTGATGACGTAGTGATCACTGCAGCCAAGCATTGATGAGCATGTCACCAGAATTAGACCCTCTATATTTATTGGAAAGGAACATCAAGCTCATCACCTTGCACTTTCACCACCCTGTGAAGTTCATCATAACTTATTTAATCTGTAGCCTAGTAAACTGCATGCTTTTCCGACGAGTCGTAGTGGGAGGACCACACATGTCATCGTGTGACTCCAAATTTACTTCGATATGATGGTTATTAAATCAATATTTGCGCATAAAATAGTTTCCACCGACATTTCTTGCATGATTCATTTTACAGACACAAAAAGATCCCACCTTTTGTTTTGTCCACATATATAAAGTTTACCGACGAATGTTCTGTTTCCATCAAGCCTGTCATTACATTTTTTATCCAACATGTACTTTACTGGCATAAAAAGGTTGAATGGAAACCTGGTTAGTAATGATGTTCTTTTATACACAGAAGATCAACAAAATTATTGACTGATGATCTTCTGAACTTCCAAATACCTTTCTGATGCATTTCAGTCACTTCTAACCATACTTCCTTTAGATTGAAGTACTGTCAGACTAATTTGTAATAGACTGTCATAGCCCCAATTAAATAAGGAAACATTGGCCGTTGATTACATCACTCTTTTTACATGGTGGGGTCACACATATTTTTATATCAAAATGAGGTTGCGGGGCAAAAAAGTTTTGGAACAAACTAGTGTGAACAGTTGTTTGTAAATACAGATTCTGCATTAACATTGCTATCTATGGTGGTTGTAATCGATCCCTGCTTATTATTTTCTTTGCACGCAACCATAAGCACTTAAAAACATAAGTATCCTGTGTTAGTTTGATTCCAAGCTTTTGTAGGCATTCTTTGGAAATGTATATGAAGATTGAAAAACAAGAGATTATGGCTACCATTATGACAGATTTCCACTAAGGCTGCCTGACTAGATGGCTACCTGAGGACCTCTAGTGGCTATTACAACACAGAGAACATACATAGAGGACTGCATCTGCTGTGGAGACAAACTACCCACATACCTCTCCTGTTACTTTGTTTGTCCCTGTGTGCCCACTGTAGTATGGCTTTGTGGGCCGTTGGCTGAGCTCGGGCAGACAGACAGTGGGGGCGCTGGACTTTGGCGGGGCGTCCACCCAGATCACCTTTGTGACCAAGGCTGAGGTGGAGGACGAGAGGGACAGGATGAAGCTACGTCTGTATGGCCATGACTACTCCTTGTACACACACAGCTTCCTGTGCTATGGACGAGACCAGGTCCTCAAACGCCTACTGGCTCACCTGGTGAAGGTAGGAAACATTATATTTGGCCACAACAACATAAGAACAACCTTATACAGTACAGCAAGGGCCCGAAGTCTTTCCCAGTCATGTCACATTTTCAGGAAAACCTCTTGGTGCCTGTTACAAGATAATATCATAGTGTATATCAGGACCATTGAAATAAAGAAACTTTGTTATTAATCATTGGAAACCCACTCACTAACATATCACCCACTGATTGTTTTTATATCATTGTTTTCTATCACAGATTTAGTTCACCATATGTATTTGAAAGTCATCCCAGGCGTTAATTCCAACAATAGATCTTGGCACTCAGTACCATAGTACTACATGCCTGTAGCTTGCTCTCTACTTGTTATAGGAATGTGTCAAGTTACTGTAATAATGTATCTCACGCTCACTCAATCCCTCTCCCTCACCCTCTCTCTCTCTTTCTCTCAGGCTCAGGGTTACACAGGGACAGTGGCCCACCCGTGCTTCCCTGCAGGCTACAGCGTCACCATGAAGGTGGGGACATTGTTTGACTCTCCCTGCACGGTGGCCCAGACACCCAGCTATGGCTACAATCCCCAGGCAACCCTGTCTGTGAAGGGCACTGGCGACTATGATCACTGCCTGGGCAACATGACTGAGATCTTCTCCTTCCAGAGCTGCCCCTTCTCCCAGTGCTCCTTTGACAAGGTGTTCCAGCCCAATGTCAGCGGCAGCTTCATGGTGAGAGACAGTTTACAGTTTACAGTGGTTAAATCAACCCTAACACTAGCCTCAATCACAACCCTAACCACAACTCTAACCCTAGCTTCATGTCCACATCTGGGTTCAACCCTTATCCTAGCCTCAACCACAACCACAAACTTAACCTTTACCCCAACCCTAGCTTCATGCCCACATCCCGGTATAAACCTAATATTAGCATCAACCACAAACCTAACCCTAGCTCTAATCCTAGCTCCAGCCCCAACCCTAGCTCCAGCTCCAGCTCCAGCAGCAACCCTAACCCCAACCAGTGGAGGCTGCTGAGGGGAAGACAGCTCATAATAATAGCTGGAACGGAGTAAATGGAATGGCATCAAACAAATGGAAACCATGTGTTTGATGTATTTGAAACCATTCCACCAATTCCACTCCAGCCATTACCAAGAGCCTGTCCTCCCCAATTAAGGTGACACCAACCTCCTGTGACCCCAACCCTAGCTCCAGCATCAACCTTAACCACAACCCTAGCTCCAGCTCCAGCTCCAGCACCAACCTTAACCTTAACCCTAGCTCCAGCATCAACCTTAACCCCAACCCTAGCTCCAGCTCCAGCTCCAGCACCAACCTTAAACCTAGCTCCAGCACCAACCTTAAACCCAACCCTAGCTCCAGCTCCAGCACCAACCTTAACCCTAGCTCCAGCCCTAACCCTAACTCCAGCTCCGACCCTAATCATATCTCATCTTTTTTTCTCTCTCTCTGTCCATTTGTCCATCAGGCGTTCTCTGCCTTCTTCTACATTCACCAGTTCCTACAGACTACTACAGGAATTCCTGTCACCACCCCTGCCCAACTGGAAGAGGCAGCCCATTCTGTCTGTAACATGAGCATCAATGAGGTCAGTAGCCGTTTGTGTGTGTGTGTGTGTGTGTGTGTGTGTGTGTGTGTGTGTGTGTGTGTGTGTGTGTGTGTGTGTGTGTGTGTGTGTGTGTGTGTGTGTGTGTGTGTGTGTGTGTGTGTGTGTGTGTGTGTGTGTGAGAGAGAGAGAGAGAGAGAGAGCGCGAGAACATTTGTGTGTGAAGGGAAGAGAGCATCCATGCATGTGAGAGAAACTGTCTCTGTTTGCATGTGTGTCTCAATGGATGATGGTTTTGTATGTGTTTCATGTATTTCAAGGCTACGTCATCCCCATTTTTATATCCTGTTTCAGCTGTTGGTGCTGGCCCCAGATCAGGAGCCTCGTCTGCAGGACTTCTGTGCTGCCTCTGTGTTCACCAAAGTGCTCTTCACAAGAGGCTATGGCTTTGATGAGATCTCATTTCCCCACATTTCCTTCCAGAAAAAGGTGAGCTTGCTTGATGGGAATATGTTTTTTTTCTCTATCTCCTTCTTTTGCTCCAGATACCAGCATAATCCTTGACATTACACAAAGTCATATCAGCAAAGACATTAACGTATGAAGATAGGCAGAAACTGCTTCTACAATAGAAATCCCTGATCACACTTGTAGGCGATGTTGGCTAGCTAAGCTAATGCGTAGGAACAGGTCTAACGGTCGTCTCCCGCCGAACTGCGCATGTGCAGGCCGTCAAATCAAAGGCACTCCTTCGATATAAAGTTATTTTTGACAAACATGAAAACGTGTCAGTTTGTCACTTTCACAAGGTTGGAGTAATAAAATATTCAACTCCTTAAGACATTGGCTCGAATCTCGGTAGTGCCTAGATTAACAACTTCAGGAAGAAGTTCTCAAACCCCAGACCCCCCAGACCCCAGCCTGGTCTGCTTGGTCTGTTTTGCAAGAGTCCCCGGATGTCTCACGATGTTGTGTCTCTGGGTTTAGAAACTCTATGATATCAGTGTTTGTCAAGCACCATTTTTGAGACTGCAGCCTCTCCATTGAAACATTAACCTCTGAATGTCCTTAACTAGAGAATGCTCTGAGTGTACCCAGGCTGACTGAGGTGTGTGTTTGTGGTGTCACCAGGCAGGGGATGCATCTGTGGGCTGGGCCCTGGGCTACATGCTCAGTCAGAGCAGTCTGCTGCCGGGGGAGAGTGTGGGCCTGAGGAAGGGCCTAAAACCTGGAGCCTGGGCTGCTCTGCTCTTCCTCTTCGTACTCCTCCCCGCCACCGCCCTGATGTATGTTTCCCTCCAAGCCTGCTGCGGGAAGAAGAAAGGAAGCAGTGACACTGCCAGCTAATCATCATAAGGGACTTCCATTGAGACCTGCTTTCACTTTTTTGGAGGAAAGACGGTAAACTCTTTGTAAGGGTGCTGGTGGTGCAATCCTGGACCCAAGAGTGCGTAGATAACTGTATCATGAAGAAGATAGAATGTTGTATAAAGTGTTGATCATCTTTACACTGAGATATAACAATTGAGTTTTCTCCAGCTGTCAACACATTTTATATCCTTTTTTTATTTATTCTTTAACAAACAGGTTTTTTTTGTATAAGTATGCATTGTAGGCTATAATTAATGTTCAACATCCCTCTCACAACATGTTACCCAACATTTAAGTCTAATTTGTTTGTGCTTTATATTCATTTTATCCAGGCTCTGTCGTAGCCGGCCGCAACCGGGAGACCAATGGGGCGGCGCACAATTGGCCCAGCGTCGTCCAGGGTAGGGGAGGGAATGGCCGGCAGGGAGGTAGCTCAGTTGGTAGAGCATGGTGTTTGCAACGCCAGGGTTGTGGGTTCGATTCCCACAGGGGGGCCAGTATGAAAAAATTAAATAATGTATGCACTAACTGTAAGTCGCTCTGGATAAGAGCGTCTGCTAAATGACGTAAATGTAATTTTGTATTTTGTATTCTGATAACAAAAAAAATAAACTATGTTTTGTACGTGTGGTCTTTGCAGAAGGTATGTTTGTATTCATGATTTCCATACGTCATATTGACTACAACTCACTAAAACTACAAGTACCATCATACCATCCCCCTTTTTATTTCCGGAAGTTTGCTACGGACCATTTACCGTAACTGTCCACATTGATCATCACATAAATAATTGTCTACTATTTCAAATTGAAGAATTATCAGCTGTGCGAGATAGCTAACTACGTTGCATTTCGTGAAAAAATGTGTACTCAAACGAAGGCTGCTGCTCTCATAGCGAACATTCCAGAGGCAGAAATTGACCCGACTGGTGTGTTCAAATACGTTCTCATTCGAGTACACACTAAAGAAGATGGCGACGACTCGAGCGTAGATATTGTACGTGGATATGCCTGGGCCGAATATCATGGTAAGAGGACCAATATTGATCATGCTTTTGTCTTTCAGTGTTGGCTAGCTGATGTATGATTAAAGTCCATGTTGTTACTGTCCAATTCTATTTAGCCTACTAGCTACTCATACTGTACTGATGCTTACGAACCAGTAGGTGGGGCCGTTGTCACTGAAAAATGCCCGAGAGAAGTCAGTCAGCCCGTATTGGTTTGCCCACACTCTACAGCAAAAAAGTTAAACCATTTGACTAGTTTATTTTGCACATCACAGTGCTTTTGAAATATGTTGTATTTTGAGAGTATTTTCAAGAGACTTCTTGTGAAACTTTGAATACAGTACTGATTTTGTTTTTTTGTCACTGCAGCGGATATCTATGACAAGGTAGCAGAGGAGCTTGAGAAAGGAGGGCACCTGGAATGTGAATGTATTGGAGGAGGAAGGATTAAACATGACTGCCAGTCAAAGAA
Source organism: Coregonus lavaretus (assembly GCF_964263955.1). Classification (NCBI taxonomy): domain Eukaryota; kingdom Metazoa; phylum Chordata; class Actinopteri; order Salmoniformes; family Salmonidae; genus Coregonus; species Coregonus lavaretus. Next base: position 48,317,675 of record NC_139991.1, read on the forward strand.
GATCCACATCTATGGCTACTCCATGGTAAGAGAATGCAGAATAGTGTTGTTATTTCAGTGGAACTCATGTACGCCTTTTGATTGGGTCTTCAAGTACATTTGTGACTATAACAATTCATCCACATATTACATACCAACATTTTGATACTTTTTCTAATATTGTATGACTGGTATTGCATCTCTTAAGTTTTGTTATTTCCTAGCAGCCAAGTTACCCTCTCAATGCCTTCTTGTTCTTTGCAGGGCTTTGGTAAAGCAAATCACGCTGTTTCCACAGAGAAACTGAAGGTGCGCTACCCTAAATACGAGATCACCTGGGCTGATGAGGGATACTGACTTACACTGGACCCAACTCTGTGCTTGGTCTTGGTTCAGGCCTAACTCCTTCCTGTGTCAATAAGTGTGGGCCAACAGAACACAGCAAAACCTCAGTGGCATCACATTATGTGAGATCTGAAGACAAACCTGTCAGTACAAAGCTGAAACTGGGACTAAGACTGACACAGTACCTAGTTGCTGACTAATATAGCCAGAACAACAGTGCTTGCTTTTCTATTTTGTTTCAGTGAAACAATAGATGGAAAACATATTATTTAACATAAATATTTTTGTTTAAACATAAAATGAATAAATGTTTGCATTGATTTAATAAATGGTCATATATGCCTTATTGAATTTATTTTGGGCAACAGACATCTTCAACAAAATGTACAATGTGAACCCAGAGGATATCACTTGAAAGTAATAATTAAAACGCTTGTTTCAAAGTGGTCCTCGATGGTAAAAACAATAAAACATATAATATTTAAAAGACAAGACAAAATTACAAACAACCATAAGTACATTAATTTATATTGACATCCTAGAAAGTGGCACTATTCACTGCACTTTTCCATAACCTTAAAAATCAACCATATTAATTTCACATTAAAACAGTTCATTGCACATCATACCTATCATTCAAATAAATACACCTGACTGGCAGTAGGGGGCACAAAGGGCAGTGGAGTGGTTTCTCTTACTCAGACAACCTTGTCCAAATGAAAACCTTTGCCTGCTTTTTAAAGCTATTTCTACTTTTTCTTTGCTTGATCTCCAAGGGGAGGCTATTCCATAGACAAATGCCTGTATAGAAAAATGTGCTCCTCGCAATACTGTTTACTCTTGGGATTTTACAAGACATAACACCTGCTCTGGTATTGTAACTGTTAGTTATAGACTATATTTTACATTTACATTTTAGTCATTTAGCAGACGCTCTTATCCAGAGCGACATACAGTTAGTGAGTGCATAATTTTTTTTTCATACTGGCCCCCTGTTGGAATCGAACCCACAACCCTGGCGTTGCAAGCGTCATGCTCTACCAACTGAGCTATACGGGACCATATCAATGTGGCTTTTCATATAACCTGGGGCACGATCATTTAAGATGTCAAACATATGATTAAGCTTAAGTTGGTCCACTCTGGACTCCAAAGGCAACAAGCCCACCTCCCAGAACTCCTGTACCCCTATGTGGGTCCTAGGGGGGGACATTCAGCATATACCTGATAACATTAACTATTTTTCAATTTTTTTGTGATAGCCCACTAGCAGAGCAGGCATAATCAAAATGACACTGAATCAAGGTTGAGACAAGCAGTTTCTTAACTTTGTTAAAATATCTAGTGTTACTATATAACAATTTCAATTTGTTTGCCATTTTATAAGTAATTTTAGCAGCAATCAGGTCTCCAGTAAGGGATTGATCTAGGGACACACCAAAATAAGTTACACTTGTTTTAGATTAAATCTCTTTGCCTGCACAGTTGACCTTTATCTTGTCAGCCCTAAGCAATCTACGTTTTGTTCCAAACAAAATCAATTAAGTTTTTCCCAAATGTAGCGACAATTTTTTGTCAGTCAACCAATCTCTAACAAAATGCAATTCCTTACTCAGTGTCTCTATGTAAACTGTATCCTTCCCTGATACCAGTATGGCTGAGTCATCAGCATAAAGCAGGAGTTTACACTTTACTGTATCTGGCATATCATAAACATATATAATAAATAAGAGAGGCCCTGCTGTACTCCACAGGATATTTATTTTGCCTCTGACAGAACATCACCAACATTACATACTTGTGTTCTGTTGGTCAGATAAAACCTAATCCACCATGCAAGATCTCACCTCGTGGAGTTGCAATGATCATGAGAACGGTGAGGAATCAGCCCAGAACTACACGGGAGGATCTTGTCAATGATCTCAAGGCAGCTGGGACCATAGTCACCAAGAAAACAATTGGTAACACACTACGACGTGAAGGACTGAAATCCTGCAGCGCCTGCAAAGTCCCCCTGCTCAAGAAAGCACATATACAGGCCCGTCTGAAGTTTGCCAATGAACATCTGAATGATTCAGAGGAGAACTGGGTGAAAGTGTTGTGGTCAGATGAGACCAAAATCGAGCTCTTCCAGTCTCCAGACCTTAATCCCATAGAAAAGCTGTGGAGGGAGCTGAAGGTTCGAGTTGCCAAACGTCAGCCTCGAAACCTTAATGACTTGGAGAAGATCTGCAAAGAGGAGTGGGACAAAATCCCTCCTGAGATGTGTGCAATCCTGGTGGCCAACTACAAGAAACGTCTGACCTCTGTGATTTCCAACAAGGGTTTTGCCACCAAGTACTAAGTCATGTTTTGCAGAGGGGTCAAATACTTTTTTCCCTCATTGACATGCATTTTTCTGGATTTTGTTGTTGTTATTCTGTCTCTCACTGTTCAAATAAACCTACCATTAAAATTATAGACTGATCATGTCTTTGTCAGTGAGCAAACATACAAAATCAGCAGGGGATCAAATACTTTTTTCCCTCACTGTAGTTCCCCTTCTCACTTTCCTGCTTGATGTAGTCAAAAAGGTGGATAAGGCAGTATCAGTGCAATGAGCTGTTCTAAAGCCAGATTGGAGTTCATAAAGAAGTTTGTGTTCGAGAACAACCAGGCTGTTTTGAGATCATTGGGAAATGTACCACTACTAATAGAAAGGTTTACAATATGCATTATCATTTTAGCAGTGACACAAGCACTATCCTTAATGAATCTTGCAGGAAGGTTATCCAGCCCAGTTGCTTTGTTTGTGCTCATTAAGCATAGTAGATTGGAAACTTTGTCCTTTGTTACCATGCACAGCTCAAATAAATAATTTGTGATACCTTTTCTATGGTAAAAGTTCGTAATGAAAGACTGGCCATAGTGTCCAGAGCAGGTCGGTAATTTCTTAACCAGAGATGAGGCTATAGTGGTAAAAAATGGAACCTTTGCCTGATCATAGCATAAAACATCATCAATATCCAGGCCAATACTACAGGATTTTATCTTATGGGGAGTTTTTGAGCCAATGTCCTTTAAAATGTGTTTACATCGGAGCCTGAGAGTCGAGTGCAGACAGAAACTGATCTTTAAAAAGATACCAAGCTTGATCAACATCATCACAGTTTAGTACATGAGACCAATCCAAAATTCCAAGTACTTCAACAAAACGTTCCTTTGAGTATTGTTTCAGTAGGTTACTGTTACAGGAGGGGGTCGCAGTTCTGGAGCGACCCACTAGGTGTCATCCTCCGACAACCTTATGCACCTCCTCACTCACAGTCTGGACTAATCATTATCTTATTGGTGTCACCTGTGACTACCTGTTCACCTGTGTATTTATGCCCTCACTTCCCTGTGTTCCCTTGCTCTGTTTTCTCTGCTAGTTCTCGATGCCAAACAGTACTAATCAGTGTCTGGTCGCAAGATGGATGTTCAGGTACTTGAGAAGTGTTCTCCCTGTTTCATTGTTGTTTTCAGTCATAGTTAGTATTTTGTATGTTTGCTGTCAGCCTGTTTTTGGAGACCAATTTGCTCCGTTATTTTGTATCCTGGTTTGGGGACCAGATCCTTGTTTCACCATCTCTGCCTACTGTCTATCCTGTACCGCACCTGGGACCAACCCTTACAGGTTACCATATGATCACTAAAACCAATATTTAAGACTCCTGACTGACAGAAGTTCTCTTGGTCTGATACAATAATCAAATCCAAAGTTGATTTACTGTCAATACACACCCGGGTTGGCTCAACAATCCAAATAACTGATTAAAGTTATACAGGGCATTTACTAGTGTACTTTTCTTGGGTGATTTGTATTAAAATCGCCAAGCAGAATACTTTCCCTATCAGCAAATAGAATGTGATCACAGCAATTCAATTCAAGTAAATCATAGACATTATTCTGCTTAGGAGGCCGATAACACACACCAACAAGTATAGGACGACATTTAGGAAGAAGTACAGTTGAAGTCGGAAGTTTACATACACTTAGGTTGGAGTCATTAAAACTTGTTTTTCAACCACTCCACACATTTCTTGTTAACAAACTATAGTTTTGGCAAGTCGGTTAGGACATCTACTTTGTGCGTGACACAAATCATTTTTCCAACAATTGTTTACAGACAGATTATTTCACTTATTCACTGTATCACAATTCCAGTTGGTCAAAAGTTTACATACACTAAGTTGACTGTGCCTTTAAACAGCTTGGAAAATTCCAGAAAATGATGTCATGGCTTTAGAAGCTTCTGATAGGCTAATTGACATCATTTGAGTCAATTGGAGGTGTACCTGTGAATGTATTTCAAGGCCTACCTTCAAACTCAGTGCCTCTTTGCTTGACATCATGGGAAAATCAAAAGAAATCAGCCAAGACCTCAGAAAAAAAATTTGTAGACCTCCACAAGTATGGTTCATCCTTGGGAGCAATTTCAAAATGCATGAAGGTACCACGTTCATCTGTACAAACAATAGTACGCAAGTATAAACACCATGGGACCACGCAGCCGTCATACTGTTCAGGAAGGAGACGCATTCTGTCTCCTAGAGTTGAACGTACTTGGTGTGAAAAGTGCAAATCAATCTCAGAACAACAGCAAAGGACCTTGTGAAGATGCTGGAGGAAACAGGTACAAAAGTATCTATATCCAAAGTAAAACGAGTCCTATATCGACATAACCTGAAAGGCCGCTTAGCAAGGAAGAAGCCACTGCTCCAAAACCGCCATAAAAAAAGCCAGACTACGGTTTGCAACTGCACATGGAGACAATGATCGTAATTTTTTGAGAAATGTCCTCTGGTCCGATAAAACAAAAATAGAACTGTTTGGCCATAATGACCATCGTTATGTTTGGAAGAAAAAGGGGGACTTACCAGCCGAAGAACACCATCCCAACCGTGAAGCACGGGGGTGGCAGCATCATGCTGTGGGGGTGCTTTGCTGCAGGAGGGACTGGTGCACTTCACAAAATAGATGGCATCATGAGGAAGGAAAATTATGTGGAGATATCTCAAGACATCAGTCAGGAAGTTAAAGCTTGGTCGCAAATGGGTCTTCTAAAAGGACAATGACCCCAAGCATACTCCCAAAGTTGTGGCAAAATGTCTTAAGGACAACAAAGTCAAGGTATTGGAGTGGCCATCACAACATTTGTGGGCAGAACTGAAAAAGCGTGTGCGAGCAAGGAGGCCTACAAACCTGACTCAGTTACACCAGCTCTGTCAGGAGGAATGGGCCAAAATGTACCCAACTTATTGTGGGAAGCTTGTGGAAGGCTACCCGAAACATTTAACCAAGTTAAACAATTTAAAGGCAATGTTACCAAATACTAATTGAGTGTATGTAAACTTCTCACCCACTGGGAATGTGATGAAAGAAATAAAAGCTGAAATAAATCATTCTCTCTACTATTATTCTGACATTTCACATTCTTAAAATAAAGTGGTGATCCTAATTGACCTAAGACAGGGAATTTTTACTAGGATTAAATGTCAGGAATTGTGAAAAACTGAGTTTAAATGTATTTGGCTAAGGTGTATGTAAACTTCCGACTTCAACTGTACATACTATATACATTTTATGGACACAGTCAATTTTACAATAATTCAATTTTGTTTGTTTTTACTCCTGAACTTCCTCTACCCTCAACCTCTCTGATCATTTTAATGATGTCCATCCGGTTTGCTTCTATATGCCATATCCTCTGTAGCTCAATTGGTAGAGCATGGCGCTTGTAACGCCAGGGTAGTGTGTTCGATCCCCAGGACCACCCATACCTAAACATGTATGCACGCATGACTGTAAGTCGCTTTGGATAAAAGCGTCTGCTAAATGGCATATTATTATTATTTGGCTAAGGGGTACAGTGAGGGAACAAAGTATTTGATCCCCTGCTGATTTTGTACGTTTGCCCACTGACAAAGAAATGATCAGTGTATAATTTTAATGGTAGGTTTATTTGAACAGTGAGAGACAGAATAACAACAAATAAATCCAGAAAAACGCATGTCAAAAATGTTATAAATTGATTTGCATTTTAATGAGGGAAATAAGTATTTGACCCCCTCTCAATCAGAAAGATTTCTGGCTCCCAGGTGTCTTTTATACAGGTAACGAGATTAGGAGTACACTCTTAAAGGGAGTGCTCCTAATCTCAGCTTGTTACCTGTATAAAAGACACCTGTCCACAGAAGCAATCAATCAGTCAGATTCCAAACTCTCCACCATGGCCAAGACCAAAGAGCTCTCCAAGGATGACAGGGACAAGATTGTAGACCTAAACAAGGCTGGAATGGGCTACAAGACCATCGGCAAGCAGCTTGGTGAGAAGGTGACAACAGTTGGTGCGATTATTCGCAAATGGAAGAAACACAAAATAACTGTCAATTTCCCTCGGCCTGGGGCTCCATGCAAGATCTCACCTCGTGGAGTTGTAATGATCATGAGAACGGTGAGGAATCAGCCCAGAACTACATGGGAGGATCTTGTCAATGATCTCAAGGCAGCTGGGACCATAGTCACCAAGAAAACAATTGGTAACACACTACACCGAGAAGGACTGAAATCCTGCAGCGCCCGCAAGGTCCCCCTGCTCAAGAAAGCACATATACAGGGCCGTCTGAAGTTTGCCAATGAACATCTGAATGATTCAGAGGAGAACTGGGTGAAAGTGTTGTGGTCAGATGAGATCAAAATGGAGCTCTTTGGCATCAACTCAACTCGCCATGTTTGGAGGAGGAGGAATGCTGCCTATGACCCCAAGAACACCATCCCCACCGTCAAACATGGAGGTGGAAACATTATGCTTTGGGGGTGTTTTTCTGCTAAGGGGACAGGACAACTTCATCGCATCAAAGGGATAGGGACGGGGCCATGTACCGTCAATTCTTGGGTGAGAACCTCCTTCCCTCAGCCAGGGCATTGAAAATGGGTCGTGGATGGGTATTCCAGCATGACAATGACCCAAAACACACAGTCAAGGCAACAAAGGAGTGGCTCAAGAAGAAGCACATTAAGGTCCTGGAGTGGCCTAGCCAGTCTCCAGACCTTAATCCCATAGAAAATCTGTGGAGGGAGCTGAAGGTTCGAGTTGCCAAATGTCAGCCTCGAAACCTTAATGACTTGGAGAAGATCTGCAAAGAGGAGTGGGACAAAATCCCTCCTGAGATGTGTGCAAACCTGGTGGCCAACTACAAGAAACATCTGACCTCTGTGATTGCCAGCAAGGGTTTTGCCACCAAGTACTAAGTCATGTTTTGCAGAGGGGTCAAATACTTATTTCCCTCATTAAAATGCTAATCAATTTATAATATTTTTGACATGCATTTTTCTGGATTTTGTTGTTGTTATTCTGTCTCTCACGGTTCAAATAAACATACCATTAAAATTATAGACTGATCATTTCTTTGTCAGTGGGCAAACGTACAAAATCAGCAGGGGATCAAATACTTTTGCCCTCACTGTATGTAAACTTCCGACTTCAACTCTATCCATGACTATCCATGAAACCTCAAGACCATCCAGTTTCAGATCTGAACAACGGTTAAAATGCACATCATTCCTAGCTTGAAGTCATGTAACTAAGGACATGCGTGTGCTAGCGTGTGTGTGCGTGTGCGTGTGTCTGTACTTGTGTGTATGTGTATCTCTTCACAGTCCCCGCTGTTCCATAAGGTGTATTTTTATCTGTTTTTTAAAATCTGACTCTACTGCTTGCATCAGTTGCCTGATGTGGATAAGAGTTTCATGTCTGTTCTTGACTTGGGAATTGTTAAGAGACATCTGGTGGCATGTCTTGTGGGGTACACATGGGTGTCCGAGCTGTGTGCTAGTAGTTTAAACAGACACCTTGATGAATTCAGCATGTCAACACTTCTTACAAAAACAAGTAGTGATGAAGTCGATTTAGTTGAGATTGAGAGTTTAGTTAATAATTTGTCCCAAATACAATGCTTTTAGTTTTTGAAATAGGACTAACTTATTCCTTGCCACCCATTCTGAAACTAACTGCAGCTCTTTGTTAAGTGTTGCAGTGATTTCACTCACTGTAGTAGCTGACGTGTATAGTTTTGAGTCATCCGCATACATAGACACACTGGCTTTACTCAAAGTCAGTGGCATGTCATTAGTAAAGATTGAAAAAAGTAAGGGGCCTAGACAACTGCCCTGATTCTACCTGGATTATAATAATAATATGCCATTTCACAGACGCTTTTATCCAAAGCTACTTATAGTCATGTGTGCATACATTTTTTTGTATGGGTGGTCCCGGGGATCGAACCCACTACCCTGGCGTTAAAGGTGCCATGCTCTACCAATTGAGCTACAGAGGGCTTCCATTAAAGAACACCAGCCAATCATCAGTCATTTGTGTAAGTGCCGTGCTTGTTGAATGTCCTTCCCTAAAAGTGTGCTGAAAGTCTGTTGTCAATTTGTTTACAGTAAAATAGCATTGTATCTGGTTAAACACAATTTTTTCCAAAGGTTTACTACGGTTTGGTAACAGGCTGATTGGTTGGCTATTTGAGCCAGTAAAGGGGGCTTTACTATTCTTGGGTAGCGGAATGACTTTTGCTTCTCTCCAGGCCTCAGGGCACACACTTTCTAGTAGGCTTATATTGATGATATGGCAAATAGGAGTGGCAATATCGTCCGCTATTATCCTCAGTAATTTTACATCCAAGTTGTCAGACCCCGGTGGCTTGTCATTGTTGATAGACAACAATACTTTTTTCACCTCTTCCACACTCACTTTATGGAATTCAAAATTACAATGCTTGTCTTTCATAATTGTATCAGTTATATGTGGATGTGTAGTGTCTGCGTTTGTTGCTGTCATGTCATGCCTACGTTTGCTAATCTTGCCAATGAAAAAATCATTAAAGTAATTGCCAATATCAGTGGGTTTTGTGATGAATGAGCCATCTGATTCAATGAATGATGGAGCTGAGTTTGCCTTTTTGCCCAAAATGTCATATAAGGTGCTCCAAAGCTTTTTACTATCATTCTTTATATAATTTATATTTGTTTCATAGTAGAGTTTCTTCTTCTTTTTATTCAGTTTAGTCACATGATTTCTCAATTTGCAGTACTTTTACCATTTGGTTGTGAAGCCAGACTTATTTGCCATTCCCTTTGCCTCATCCCTCTCCACCATATAATCTTTGAGTCGTGATAACCTGCACATACAGGACAAAACAAAGGCAATGACTGGCGGGGCTGTGGATCGATCAACTGCTCCTTCAGCTCATGGAGGGTTAGGTAACGACACATATGACCCACTCCTCAAAGTGAGTATTATGGTTCCACTACTTCTTGGTTGTTTCTGGGGGGTTTTCACCTGGTTCAAGAACGGTTTTTAGCCCTGCTGGGATTGTGTAAAACAAACTAGGCTACACTGCATTACACACTGCAATGAATACTCCAAACATGAGGCCTGGCCTGCCCTGCATTTTAACTGCTGCCTAAAACTAGAATTTCTGTATACAGTGGCACTTTAGGAGGCAGAGTGAAAGTGGTTTTCCAAAGTAATTTTTGATTCGTCCAAATACATTTTATTTCGGCGCGCGCGTGCGACTGTTTATTCTCTGAGGGAGAGAGCGCAAACATGAGAAGGAGAACCGGAGGTCAACTTTGTTAGCTTGCTATTACTATATAAAAATGTTTTAGCCCATGATGATGTTATTCAGTTATTGATCTCACTGTAAGCCATATTCGAGTAACTTGCATTTCAACATGTTGACTCAAAAACTGCACTGACAGATAACGTTAAGCTAACTAACTAAAGTTCGGGACTACCCAGTCTAGCTAGCAGTGTTGCTATTAGCAACCTAGCAAATTTTATGAGCAGGGTTTTGACAGTACAGTTATTGATTAGCTATCTGGACACTGAATCCAACTGCTGGAGATCAGTTCACCACCCGACAAAGTATCACTAACTAACCAATTACTGTTTAATCAAGTACTGTCCAAATATGCTAAAAATTACTAATAAAGATAGCTAGCTAACTAAGGCTAACATGCTACTTAGCTACTTTTCATCGTCAGCTCAATTAACGATAGGTATCTGTTGAAAAAACAAAGCTGGGTTAACATTTTTTTTGTCCAATTTATAGAAGAAGGATTTACGGAATGTCTTCTTGAGAAAGAGGGCGAGAGATTGTTGTTGTATTTGCAGGAGTACATTAATAGATGATGTGTGTGTTTACAGTACAATTACTTATCATCTACAGTAGCTACATAGATGGGTTGGTTAACAACGTCACGAAAACGATGTGCACGCTTCCATGGGGCAGAAGTCAGCCTGTTGGGATTCTGGATGGCCAGATTGCTAGCAAGAATGACACTACCATGTGGGGAATCGTAAGTGGCTTATTTCAGCATGTTTCATCATGTTATTGATACTGTCTTGTTTTGAGGTGTTTTGACTGATTTCATGTCAATACAAATATGGCATAAATTTGTTAGGTAGCTAACCAACAACTGTAACAATGTATTTGAAACAATAAGTGGTCATTGTGTCATGACTCAGGATATGACACAGGAGGCGGATGGTTCGGTCCTCAAAATATTTATTATAACAAAGGGGCAGAGGTTTGTAATCCAAGGCAGAGTCAAAAAGGGACAGAACGGCAGGCAGAAAGGTCGGAACCGGGAAGACTAGAAACAAGAACGTGGGAAACACTCTGGTAAGACCGATTAGTTACCGGAGTGTAACTCCAGTTCTATGAGTGGAGCGGAGCCCCATAGGGGAGCTCTGCTCCTAGTGGTTTACCCTCTGCCCTAAGGCAGCATCAGCCTGAGACAAAATTATGCACACACCTGCAGCCAATAGGAGTACAGGTGTCCCTATAAGAGGGGATGCCTCTCCTCAATCTGCCTCCCGAGATATTTATCTTCAGCGAGACTAGAGAGGGTCGGCAGGGCCTTAAGTCCTATGGGGCTCCGCTCCACTCATAGAACTGGAGTTACACTCCGGTAACTAATCGTTCTATATCGTGGAGCTCCGCCCCATAGGGGAGCTCTGCTCCTAGTGGTTTAAGGCGGAGCGTAGCGCTCCAAAATGTACTCCCTGCCGAGCCTAACACTTCCCATTAAAAATTGAAAAGGTCAAGCCTAGCAATGGCTGCAACCAATTCCCGCAGTACTGCAACTAAGAACCCATACGGGCGTCACAATATACAGCGTCATCGGTTAAAGACCCGCCCCACCTAGTTCAATGGCAATGCCAATGACTAGTGGGCAGATCACCAGAATAGAAGCCGTACTAATCTGTACTAGCAGATAGATGTGCCTCAATATCCTGTGAAAACACTACCGACCACTAATGGAATGACACCAAGTGTCACTCTACATTGTGTACACGGTAGACCGCCTCACTCACTCAATGGAATCCCAGAGATTAGTGGGCAGGAACAAAACATGGGTCATACTAAACTGAGCAATCAGATAGATGACCTCACATTCTGTCAAATCAATACATGCCTCTACTGTACTGAACCTGTCAGTCAGGAGTCATGCCACAAGATATGCTTTCCTATCCAAAGCGGACCTGATGGAAACCTGTGTCCATCGTCCTGCTTTTCCCTCTCCTTCTAACTCAAGATTCCCCTTCAGCTAAGCTGAGTACAAATCGAGCCAAAGAGATAGAAAGCCTATCTATCAAAAAACATGTTTTCCTAACCAAAGCGGACCTGATGGAAACCTGTGTCCACAGTCCTGCTTTTTTCTCTTTTCCTGGCTCAAAATCTCCTTTCAGCTTTGCTGAGTACAGACCGAGCCAAAGAGTTAGAAAACATATCTATCAAAAACACGTCTTCCTAACCAAAGCGGACCTGATGGAAACCTACGTCCACAGCCCTGCTTTTCTCTCTTTCTTGCTCAAGATCTCACTTCAGCCACGCTGAGTACAGATCGAGCCAAAGAGTTAGAAGACATATCTAAGAGATAGAAACGGATAAATGGAGACGGTGTCGACCATGACGCTGCTCTACAAATATCCTCTACCCCTGTTCCTCTGAAAAGGGCAGTAGAAGCTGCTACTCCACGAGTGGAGTGAGCTCTGATACCCTGAGGCAATTGTCGCCCCGCTGCCTCGTAAGCTGTCTCAATGCCTTCACAAAGCCAATGAGACAATCGCTGTTTTGAAAGTGGTCTACCTAATGCAGCCGCATCGTGACACACAAACAACTGAGGCGATGACCTAATCGCTACTGTGCGCTCAACGTAACACGCCAAAGCGCGCACTGGGCACAGACAATGAAGCTTTTCCTCACTCCTCTCCCCATGAGGAGGGGGAGAAAAAGCCCACAACTCCACGGTCTGTGATCTATATGCACTGCTAATAACCTTCGGCACAAACGCCGGGTTAGGACGTAACACCGCTCTGCTCAGATCGCCATTAATGGCAAGGCAGTCGGGTCTCGTCGACAGAGCACACAAATCACTGACACGCTTAGCGGTAGTCAAAGCGAGCAACAGTGCCGTCTTGATAGACAGCATCTTGAGGGGTATTTGATTCAATGGCTCGAACGGCGACTTACATAGCGCTTCGAGTACCAAAGCCAAATCCCACTGGGGCAGCGTGGCTCTAGGCATTGGCCTAAGCCACCGCGTTCCCAATAAGAAACGTTTCACTAGAGGGTGGCTGAACACATTCGTTCCGCCAAACCCCTCATGACCAGCTGAAATCGCCGCTGCAAACACTCTAATGGTGGAGGGCGATTTCTGCTTATCAAACATAAGCTGTAGGAAAGAGAGAATACTCTCAACCTGACAGCTCATGGGGTCTACACCTTGTGTGACACACCATTGTGAAAACACGTTCCATCTACTGGCATACATCTTAGAAGTGGAACTGGCACGTGAACCCTGTATGGTCCTGATCACTGCATCAGATAACCCACGGCGCTCTAGCCTGTCCCTCTCAGCAGCCAGGCCTTCAGTGGTTGGCCGATTATGGGCAATTTCCCTATCGTGCCTCCCGCCTGAGACAACGCGTCCCGTCGATGTGGAATTGGCCAAGGTGGCGCAATCAACATCTGACCGCGTGACGCGAATAAGTCCACCTCGGCTCTCCCGAATTGTTCCCAAATCTGGAGAACAATGTCCGGATGCAGACACCACTCGTCGTCTCGAGGACACCCTCTTGACATGAGGTCTGCTCCTACGTTCAAGTAGCCCGGAATGTGTGCTGCTCTCAATGAGCGAAGGTGCTCGTGAGCCCACAGCCACAATTCCTCTGCCGCCCGATGGAGAGCAGGAGACCTGACTCCTCCCTGCCGATTTATGTGAGCTACTGTGGTCCGGTTGTCTGACCAGACCAGCACATCGCGACCCCGAAGGGTAGACGCGAAGTGGGTCAGAACCAGTCGAACCGTTTCCAACTCCAAGAGGTTGATATGACGACCTGATTGAGGCCACACACCTCCTATCGCTTGGGTCTGACATGTCCCTCCCCATCCCGTCAGGGACGCATCCGTGAATACTGGGATGTGAGAGGACACCTTTCCTATCGGGACTCCGTGCGTGAGAACGCGCGGGTTTCTCCAATAGTTCAGATCTGCACTGAGCGAGAGGGGAACCACCACCAACCGATGACATTGACGCAATGGGTCTAGTCTTGGTTGGGTGAACCATCGCTGCATCCTGCGCATATGCAGGAGTCCCAGCGGAACCACAGAGTGGGCTGACGACATGAGACCCAAAAGTGACATGATCGACAGCGCCGTCACCGTGTGATTCGGACGACACTTCCTCGGGGCTAGCAACAAGGCTACCCTTCGGGGGTCCGAAATTCGAGCCCTCATCCTCACAGTGTCTAGCTGTATACCCAGGTAGACAATCTGATGAGTGGGCCAGGGCGCGCTCTTTTTCCAATTCACAGCAAACCCCAGACTTGTGAGATGCATCACTGTCTGTGTTGTGTGAGTGATCGCCAGCTCTGCTGACGGGGCGAGAACCAGTAGATCGTCCAGGTAGGCTAGTAGCCGTATTCCCTGACGACGCAACGGTTCCAATGTCGCCTCCACACACTTGGAAAATGTGCGAGGTGCCAGGGCGTACCCAAATGGCATCCTCGTGTATTCGTACGCCACCCCTTGAAAGGCGAACCGCAGAAACTTCCTGTGACGCGGCTGAACCGGCACATGAAAGTACGCGTCCTTTAGGTCTATGCTCGTACAAAAGTCCCCTCTCTGGACACATTCCAGCAGACGTTTTGTCGTTAGCATTCGGAAGGGCCGTTTGGTTATGCTCTCGTTGAGAATGCGTAAGTCCAAAATCGGCCTCACTCCCCCCGTCTTTTTGGGCACTAGGAAATAAGGCGAATATAGCCCTTTGTTCCTTTGCTCCCGGGGAACTACTGTCACCGCCTCCTTCGCCAAAAGTTCCGTAATCTCTGTCATCAGAGCGGCCACTTTGTCTGGCGTTTTCATCACCGTCTCCACCACTCCCCTGAACGGGGGTGGGGTCCGGTGGAATTGGAGAGCATAACCGTTCTGCAACCTCTGTTCTAGCCAGCGTGAGAGGGTGCAGCTTCTTCGCCACTGCCAGCAATGCCGAGAAAGCGGCTGAGCACGAAGCTGTGGTGCATCCAGTAGGAAGGACCTGTATTCCTCTATGGCCCTTGCCGCCGCTGTTCTCCAACACTGAGGTGGTGGAACAGCCCAAGGCGGGCCTCCCAAAAAAGGGAGAGGAAACATTAGTGCGTTCTGAACCAAAAGGGGGGGCAGAAACGTCAGTTAAACCTGTAACCGTCGTATTCCTGTCCTCCGTGAACGCAACGCGGGTCTGAATTGCACTGACCGAGGCCATAGCCTGTGACAGGGCACCATCCCCAGCAAGCGATTGCGTCATCGTAGGTGACTGCAAACCGTTATTAGAGCCACTCACTACAATACTCCTCGAAGTCTGTAATATGAGGTCTCTATGAGGTAACACAAGGCGGCGCCTTGATACCGTCTTACCCTTCACCTTCTGTGTGTGTTCAACTCTGCACCTCTGGTGGGTTGAGTCACGCTCAGTGTGGTGAATATTAGCGCGTTCAAAGGAAAGTGGGGGCGCCGATACACTGGGCACCTTCGTGACCGTGGTAATCGGGCCCTCCGTGAACGCAGCATGGGTCTGAATCGCACTAACCGAGACCTTAGTCTGCGATAGTGCGCCATCCCCAAATAGCGGCTGCGTCATCATGTCTCCTGACTGAGACTGCAGCCTGCTATGAGAGACACTCACTACAGTACTCCTTGGGTTCTGTAATGTGAGGTCTCTTTGAGATAAGCCAAGACGGTGTCTTGGTATCTTTCCTCCCTTCACCTCCTGTGTGCGTTCAGCTCTGCACCTCTGGTGGGCTGAACTACGCTCAGTGTGGTGAGTATTAGCGCGTTCAGAAAGAAGTGGGGGCGCCGATACACTGGGCACCTTCGTGACCGTGGTAATCGGGCCCTCCGTGAACGCAGCATGGGTCTGAATCGCACTAACCGAGACCTTAGTCTGCGATAGTGCGCCATCCCCAACTAGCGGCTGCGTCATCATGTCTCCTGACTGAGACTGCAGCCTGCTATGAGAGGCACTCACTACAGTACTCCTTGGAGTCTGTAATGTGAGGTCTCTTTGAGATAAACCAAGACGGCGTCTAGGTATTATTCCTCCTTTCACCTCCTGTGTGCGTTCAGCTCTGCACCTCTGGTGGGCTGAACTACACTCAGTGTGGTGAGCCTGGGCGCGTTCAGAAAAAGGTGGGGGCGCCGATACACTGGGCACCTTCGTGACCGTGGTAATCGGGCCCTTCTTGAACGCAGCATGGGTCTGGGTCGTACTAACAGAGACCTTAGTCTGTGATAGTGCGCCATCCCCAATGTGGTTATTATCAGCGCGTTCTGAGAGAAACGGGGGCGCCGATACGTTGGTTACGCCCGTAACCTTAGTAATCAGGTCCTCCGTGAACGCGGCACGGGTCTGAACTGCACTGACTGAGGCGTTAGCCTGAGACAGAGCGCCGTCCCGAATAGCGGTCGCGTCATCATGCCATTATCTGGCTGAGACTGCAGCCTGCTATGTGAGACACTCACTACAGCACTCCTAGGAGTCTGTAAAGTGAGGTCTTTATAAGGTACACTTAATACATTTTATATACCTGCCTTATGTGTGCATTCAGCAACGCACCATGGTGGGCTGAGCTGCACTCATAGTGGTAAGAGAGAGCGCGAGAGTGAGGAAGGTCGAACGCTCTCGGATGTATTATGGAAAAGGGGCTCTTTTTTAACAGTGTCAAGTAGAGCCAACTCTTTATTACACACATCAACAAAAAACATTCTCCTCCATACACTCAACGGTAGGGTGGGGGGGACAGTGGGCTCGGTCACAGCAGGCGCTGCGCCGTCTTCCGTTCTCTCCCCCTCGCCTGTCATAAACGGCGTCTCTTCTGGCCGCCCTTCGGGTGATGCCAGGATGACGCTTTAATGACCTCTCTCGCCGGCACCTCTGGCGCTGCGGGGGGGGGGGGGGGGGGGGGGGCGAGGCCCGCTCCCTTGCTGCTGGAGGCCGCCGTCTGACGCCAAGCTGTAGCGAGAGTAACGGCCGCCCTTCCTCATATCCACTTCCGGGTTGGAGGGAATGGGGGGCAGGTTAATCTCCCGCTGTTTAGCAGCCCACTCAATGAGACCTGAGAATTCAGAGCACAGAGAGGCTGTGGCGTCATCATCCAGGGATGTAATGACCTCACAATTTCCTGAAGGAAAAGGGGTGTTACACATCTGGATCAGTGTAATGAATTGTTCCAATAGAATATTCATTTCTTCCCCAATAGCCCTGTCATCTCCTGAGTCAGCGCCTTCAGATGATGCCTCAGAAGCTGAGACTAACACTGATAGCACATCCTCAAGAGGAATATCCTCCCTAAAAATGCCCAACGCTGCTTCCACTCCTTCAAAAAAGGAGGGCGCAGCTGGCGCATAGTGGGGGATTAATGAGGCCGTCCCTGGCGTGCTGTGTCCCTCGACCCACGAAACATATGTCGGGGGGGGTGACAGCCGCCAAGGGGAACAGCGACATTGAGCTCTGAAAAGAGCTTTTGTTAAATACTTACCCTATGGATAAGCTTGGTGTGCTCATTGTAGGACGACGTCGATGATCTGGAAAATCGACGGCGTTTTCTTCGTCCCGAGTCTTCTCTTCGTCTCTTCTTGGCTTCTTCAGTCTAGTCCAGTCGCTGAAGATAAAGGGAGGCAGATTGAGGGGAGGCATCCCCTCTTATAGGGACACCTGTACTCCTATTGGCTGCAGGTGTGTGCATAATTTTGTCTCAGGCTGATGCTGCCTTAGGGCAGAGGGTAAACCACTAGGAGCAGAGCTCCCCTATGGGGCGGAGCTCCACGATATAGAACTGACAAAACAGGACAAACTGGAAACAGACAAACAGAAAACGCAGGTATAAATACACAGGGGATAATGGGGAAAAATACGAGACACCTGGTGGGGGGTGGAGACAAGCGCAAGACAGGTGAAACATATCAGGGTGTGACGCGTTGTGCAAATCGAAATGGATCCAACGTCCTACTTGCATCCGACTGTGCTTTTCAATGTATTTCCTGAGTCTTGCAGCGAACACAGCACCACAGACTTCAGCCTTCACTGGTTCTCCCTTTTGGTCAAGTGGTGTAAGCTTGGCTTTGGACTCAACAAGTCGGACCAGGATGCCTTGCTCGGTCTCCCACCTGAAGTATGCCACTGCTCCATAACTCTGGTCGCTCCCATCTGAGAAGGTTATTCCCCAGGGTTCCCCAATCCTTTTGACTGGAGTCAGGCTTCTATGGAAGGTAATTTGGTTGAGGTGTCTGTATTCCTCAAACAGGTGGATTGCTTCTCCTCTAAGTTTCTCAGACAGAGGTGTGTCCCATGTGTCTCTTGTTAGAGCTTTGCCTCCAGTTTCTTGGAATGCTTTTCTGACTAAAATGGCTCCTTTCTGTTTGGCAGGTGTTGCAAGGCCTATTGGGTCATACAAACTAGCTACTTGGCTAAGCAGTTGCCTTCTGGTCAGTGGGTTTGGAGTTTTCATTCTCACTTCCTCTCCAACGAGATCTTGACTGATCCTCATCTTCTTTTGTCTCTTTGAGAAGTTTATCGAGGTCATGAGGTACAGTTTGTCTGATTCGACTAAATAACCAACTCCAAGGGCTCTGTTGTCTCCTTCTCTCACTTGGTTGGGGAGGATGAAGACTTCATCTGATGATGTTGGATGTTCTGATGTAGATGTTTGCCTCCCACTTTGGCCTGATCGGACCCACGGCTTGAGGAAGAATCCACCTGCCTTTAGGATTTCTTCGACTTTTTTGGTGGTTCCGTCTAGCTTTTCCAGGTCATTATGGGATGTCAGGATGTCATCTACGTAGGAATCCTCTTCAAGGACCCTCCGTTCCTCTTTCAGATGTGTGAACATGGGCAACTTCGCTCTTTCTCTCATGGCTAGTTGTGCGATACACCCTGCTGGTCGATCGCCCATGTTGACCCTGGTGATGGCATATTCCTCAATGTCCCCATCATCACCGTCTCTCCAGAGGAATCTATGGAGGTGCATCTCCAGGTCTTCGAGCCACACAGAATTGTACATCTTTTTGATGTCACCGAGAGCAGCATGGATTCCTCTCCTGAACCTTAGCAGTACCGCTCGAATAGGATTAAGTACATCAGGCCCTTTCAGAAGAAGGTCATTCATGCTGCTTCCTCTAAACCTCTGGCTGCTGTTCCATACCAGTCGGACAGGTGTAGTTATAGAGTGTGGGTTTGGTGCTATCAAGTGACTGACGTACCATACTGGACCTTTCCAGTCGGCAATGGTCTTTCTAGTGAGTTTCTTTGCTGCCTTCCTTTCCACCATCTCATGAACTTGAGTTGTGTATGCTGCACGCCAATCTGGTTCTCTCTTGAGTTGTTTCTCCGTCCTCAGAAACGTGGCTTCCACTGCGCTTCTGTTGTTGGGCAGGGAACTTGGATCTTCAATCCAAGGGTATTTTGTGTCCCAGTGAGGCTCCTGACTATGCACATCTGACTCCACGTAACTGAGACCTTGCCTGATTATCTCAAGCTCTCTTTCTTCACTAAGAGTCATGTCTTTACCTCCTGGTTGACAGTTACCACAACGACATCCTCCACACATGGGTTCACAGGCCGCACCAATGCTGTCCCACTTCCACCAGTCCAAGAACTCTTTGCCAATAACAGTGGTTTTAGTTTCAGCTCTAGATTCTTGCATCTCAGCAATTTCTTGATACTTTACTGCTGTGATTCTCATAGATCTTGCAAAATGAGTTTCAGAATTGTGCAGGGCCATGTCCACTACTTCACAGAGGTCTGGATGTGCTCCTCCAACGGTCTTTCCTAAAGGGCTCTCCCACAGGACAAGATCTCCTACTACCTTTACTCTCTGTGGAGCAAGTCTTCCTTCCCGGTGGCTTATGAGAAGCTCAACATGTTCTGGTCTGTGAAGGTCTTCCAGGTTGGTATCGGGGAAGAACTTCTTGAGGTGTTGTGCTTTGATTGCTCTGTGAACTTTTGCAATTTCATCCAACCCATAACAAATCAGCTCATGAGCTTTCTCCGTGCCTCTTGGTGTCTTGACTCTCACCTTGAGTAAGTATCTTTTGGTCTTCACCTTCATGGCCATGCCTCCAACTCCATGGACGACTAGTGTGATCCTTTCACTTCGAAGCTTCAGTCTCCTGGCGGCTGTGTGAGTGATGTAGTTGGTGTCTGATGCTAAGTCAATGAGAGTTCCAATTTTCTGCCCTGCGTTAGTAGTTACTTCGAGAAGCATAAGAATAACTGGTAATTCACGTGTGCTTGAGTCCATTACCCCAGGAAGGCTTCCTCCAGTGCAGTGTGATTTTGCCATGTTGGTGAAAGCATTCCTGAATTTTTCTGCCATGTCCGGGGTGAGCTCACGTATTAATCTCTCTTGCTCCTCTGTGAATGTTTGCCTCCTGGTGCTGGGTTTTCCACTTTCACGTATTCTTTCCTCTTAGCCCCTCCTTTAAGGCAGAGAAAGAAATGGTGATCCGAGGAGCTTCCTCTTTTGCAGTCTCTGTTTCTGCAAAGGTAAGTGTCCGTACATTCCTCATCCTCTCCATGACATCTGAGGCATCTTCTGCATGCTCCCAGTCTTTCGACAGCATTCAGCTACTCACTAGGCTTTAGTTCTTTGAACTGCTTACAAAAGAAAATCTTCTCACGGTGCTTTTCATCTCCACACACAACGCATCCTCCCTTTCTCGTGGACCTTGTGGAAGCATACCGCTTCTCCGGGTACGTAGCTTTCTTTTCAGGTTTTTCACTTACACCCAACTGGTCTAGTTTCTCCAGTATGTCCTCTTGTGTCTTTAAAAATCTTAGAAGGCTGTCGAAGTGATTGTCAGGTGTGACTCCATTTCTTGGGTTGACCATGAATGTCAGCCAGTCCCTCTTCATGTTATCCGGCAGCTTGCTCTCTATGGATCTGATGACAAGGGGATTCTTTATGGCTCCACTGCTTTCGAGCTCCGTGAGGTCATTCAGGGCCTTTTCCACAACTTGAATCAGGTCAATAACCTTCCTTGGTTGGTGTGACTTTAAAGGAGGGATCCTCTCCAGGTCCTCAATTATCTCCAAAGCAATTGTTGGCTTGTTTCCATAAAGGTTTTGGAGTACTCTAAACATGTCTTCAGCACTGTTATATGATGACAGGCGCAGGTCTCTACATATTCTCTCGTCCACACTGTCAAGAAGTTGAAACTTCTTCACCTCCACTGAACCAGTCGGCTCTCCCTGCTTTTGCAGGCTCTCCCAGTCTTTCCTCCATCTGTGGAAATTCCTCCTAAGCCCAGTGAATTTAGGTAGACTGGTTGGTTTTATTCTCACCACTGGTTGTGGGACTGCTATTGGTTGAAGCTCTGTAGGTCTTCTGTCCTCTTCTGCAATTCTCTGTGCGATGAGGAATTCTGTTCTTTTGGCCTCGAGGTTACTGCCGAATATTCTCAGATCTTTTACTCTGCCTTTCAGATCTGCAGTCTCATCGTGTGGGACCCATTTTTCCCAGTCTTTCAGGCTTTCACTTGCATCATGGATTAGCTTCCTCGCTCTTTCCAGCTGTAGTTCATAGCCGTCCCTGTTAATAGCAGTGACAGGGGTTTCTTTGGCTCTGTCACAGGCTTTCTCCGCTTCTTGGATTGCAAAGTCTACCTCCTCTTTACCGTATCTTGGCCAGAGGTTGAATTGGACTGCCTCTCGGATTTCCTCCAATTTCATGTCGCACTCTTCAATCGTCCTTTCAAGATCAGCCTGCTGGTCCTTGTCGAGCTTGACCTCTTCATCTCCCTTAGTTCCCGCTTCAGCCAGTAGGCCA
This sequence comes from Coregonus lavaretus, assembly GCF_964263955.1. Taxonomy (NCBI): domain Eukaryota; kingdom Metazoa; phylum Chordata; class Actinopteri; order Salmoniformes; family Salmonidae; genus Coregonus; species Coregonus lavaretus. The sequence continues at coordinate 48,339,397 of NC_139991.1, forward strand.
GCCGCGTAGTCATCATTTGAATCACCGACACTTCTAGCCAGGGAACTGAGCTTGCTGAACTCCTCTTGTAGTTCATGCTTAATCATACCAGCTGCAGCTTTACTCAGGTAGTTCGCTTGTCTGGTGAAAGCAGATTTGGCTAAGGTCCGCTCTTGCTTCAGTTGCTTGACTGTTTTCCCAAAAGTTTCCTTGGCCATGGTGTAGAGTTTCACAGGCAATTCTTCCTTTGCGTCGACAGCTTGACTTCAGCCCTTTGATCCTCGTCCTCACTGCCACGCTGGTTATCAACTGTCGAAATATAGCTTACATATTGTCAACAATCTAAGCCAAAGTCATCGGTTTTGCCCCATGGTTGCACGCATGTCAATTTTGTTGCTAAAGTGACAGAGAGAACACAGGTATTGTGGTTAGTGAAGGGTAAGACAGTTGAATGTTAATCAGGTTTAAGATTAAATGAACTGCTAATATCATTAAGGAACAGAAATGATCCCAGAATTTACCTTTAGCTCAATTCAGGTAAACATTATTTGACTGTTGTTAATATTGTGTGTGTGTGTGTGTGTGTGTCTGTTCAGAATACTCCATATTGCTACAGCACTGATCAAATCAAATGTATTTGTCACATGCGCCAAATACAACAGGTGTAGACCTTACCGTGATATGCTTACTTACAAGCCCTTGACCAACAATGCAGTTCAAGAAATAGAGTTAAGAAAATATTGACTAAATAAAATAAAGTAAAAAATAAAATAATAAGTAACACAATAAAATAACAATAGCGAGGCTATATACAGGGGGTGCCGGTACTGAGTCAATGTGCGGGGGCACAGGTTATTTGAGAATTTGTACAGTGACGATGCATTGATAATAAACAGCTAGTAGCGGCAGTGTTTGGGGTTGTCAGTGTAAATAGTCCGGGTGGCAATTTGTTCAGTAGTCTCATGGCTTGGGGGTAGAAGCTGTTAATGAGCCTTTTGATACTTGACTTGGCGCAGAGAGAACAGTCTATGACTTGGATGACTGTCTTTGACAATTTTTTGGGCCTTCCTCTGACACACCGCCTAGTATGTAGGTCCTGGATGGCAGGAAGCTTGGCCCCAGTGATGTACTGAGCTGTAGGCATTACTCTCTGTAACGCCTTACGGTCGGATGCCAAGCAGTTGCCATACCAGGCGGTGATGCAACCGGTCAGGATGCTCTCAATAGTGCAGCTGTATAACTTTTTGAGGATCTGGGGACCCATGCCAAATCTTTTCAGTCTCCTGAGGGGGAAAAGGTGTGTCGTGCCCTCTTCACGACTGTCTTAGTGTGTTTGGACCAGGATAGTTTGTTGGTGATGTGGACACCAAGGAACTTGAAACTCTCGACCCGCTCCACTACAGCCCTGTCTATGTTAATGGGGGCCTGTTCGGCCCTCCTTTTCCTGTAGTCCACGATCAGCTCCTTTGTCTTGCTCACATTGAGGGAGATGTTGTTGTCCTGGCACCACACTGCCAGGTCTCTGACCTCCTCCCTATAGGCTGTCTCATCGTTGTCGGTGAACAGGCCTACCACTGTTGTGTCGTCAGCAAGCTTAATGATGGTGTTGGAGTCGTGCTTGGCCATGCAGTCGTGGGTGAACAGGGAGTACAGGAGGGGACCAAGCACGCACCCCTGAGGGGCCCAAGTGTTGAGGATCAGCATGGCAGATGTGTTGTTGCCTACCCTTACCAGAGGGAGGTGTTTAGTTCCAGGGCCATTAACTTAGTGATGAGCATTGTGGGCACTATGGTGTTGAACCCTGAGCTGTAGTCAATGGGCAGCTCGCGGCTGTGCTTCACTTTGTAGTCTGTAATAGTTTTCAAGCCCTGCCACATCCAACAAGCGTCAGAGCCGGTGTAGTACGATTCAATCTTAGTCCTGTATTGACTCTTTACCTGTTTGATGGTTCGTCGGAGGGCATAGAGGGATTTCTTATAAGTGTCCAGATTAGTGTCCCGCTCCTTGACAGTGGCAGCTCTAGCCTTTAGCTCGATGCGGCTGTTGCCTGTAATCTATGGCTTCTGGTTGGAATATGTACGTATGGTCACTGTGGGGATGACGTAGTCGATGCACGTATTAACGAAACTGGTGACTGAGGTGGTATACTCCTCAATGCCATTAGATGAATCCCGGAACATATTCCAGTCTGTGCTAGCAAAACAGTTCTGTAGCGTAGCATCCGCATCACCTGACCACTTCCGTATTGAGCGAGTCACTGGTACTTCCTGCTTTAGGTTTTGCTTGTAAGCAGGAATCAGGAGGATAGAATTATGGTCAGATTTGCCAAATGGAGGACGAGGGAGAGCTTTGTATGCGTCTCTGTGTGTGGAGTAAAGGTGGTCTAGAGTTTATTTTTCTTCCTCTGGTTGCACATGTGACATGCTGGTAGAAATTAGGTAAAACTGATTTAAATTTGCCTGCATTAAAGTCCCCGGCCACTAGGAGCGCCGCTTCTGAATTAGCATTTTCTTGTTTGCTTATGGCCTTATACAGCTCGTTGAGTGCGGTCTTAGTGCCAGCATCGGTTTGTGGTGGTAAATAGATGGCTACGAATAATATAGATGAAAACTCTCTTGGTAGATAGTGTGGTCTACAGCTTATCATGAGGTACTCTACCTCAGGTGAGCAATACCTTGAGACTTCTTTAATATTAGACATCGCGCACCAGCTGTTATTGACAAATAGACACACAACCCCACCCCTCGTCTTACCAGACGTAGCTGTTCTATCCTGCCGATGCACGGAAAACCCAGCCAGCTCTATATTATTAACAAAATAGCACAGTTGGTTAGGAGCCTGTAAAACGGCAGCCATCCCCTCCGGCGCCATTACTACATGATACTACATGATACAATGCCGTCTCTGTAATAATATAGGAGATCCAGGAAAGCAGACAGCAAGGAAGAGAGGGGAGCGAGAGCGGAGCAGACAGGACAGAGAGAGAACATAGAGAGAGGGGAGGCCCACACAAGACAAACATGTCATATTACTCTCAAGCCAGAGGAAGTAGTTCTTGCTAAACATTACCTCTCAAAAAAAGAAAGATGCCACTTTTAACATGTCCTGTGTATATAAACTGTTAGACCCTGATATGTTCCTACCACTGAAGGCAATCATACAGGCTGCGTTGACCTTCCCAGTTAGCAGCTGTGGGAGATCTTTCAGTGCATTAAGACATCTACATACCTGGTTTAGGAGCCCAATGACCCAAGATAGAATGCATCATGACAATTGACAAAGATATACATACTTACACGCTTGGGAAAGAGTGAAGTCATAGACAGGTTTGCACCTACAGTTTCATTTAGTTTCATTTCTAATCTTTATGGATGGACTAACATCCTAGTACTGTGTAATATAACTCTCAAACATGGTGAATATTTAGTTGGAGAAAGGTGTGTAAAATTGTGAAGTGTTTGGAGGGGGTGTTTTTGTGTAATTAAATAGGTAGAAATATTGTCCTGTAGCTAATTGACCTTGGAATCTGTGATTTATTACCACAAATATGATAAAATCATGATTTTTAAGCATTTGGTGCCTGCGTTTGTACATATTATCTGCAGTTATAATAAAAGTCTGCTGCTAATGTGAGTTTACGCAATTCCAACATAATCCAAAGGATGGCAGCCTAAAATCCCAATCCTGCTATATTGCATTTAACTACAACATTAATTAGTGGTTTAGGCTGCCACCATTTGGATTGTTTTGGAACTGCACATTGCGCACAGCATGACTAAATATATTAATAATATAAATCAAATGATTTAGCAGTAATGTGACCAACATCAACATTATGCTTTTTTTTATTGCCTATCAAATATTGGACATGTTTTTTTCTTCATGGAAAATTACGATATAGTTCTGTACTTGTAATTTGTACTTGCTAATAGAATTGTATACATATTAACACCATATTCCATGGGATTACTGACCACAATCCATTGAATTAATATTGAGAAGTGTTAATTATTTGGCGTCAGGAGAGCACAGTGCATGGAAGAAAGCAGTGAGATATGCAACATAGCGTTATGTTTCTGCAAAATGTTCACTGCTAGCGTGCGAGGCCAAGTGTGCCGGGCGCTTCATTTTGGTCGCGCAGAGATCAAATTCCCCGGAGCTGAGGCCCGGATGTTCTGAATGTCTAGTGACGTCCCTGGGCTACAGATCCCTTGACATGCCCTATTTGAAGTCCCGTCTTGTGACTGTCGAATTTGTATAGCATCTCACAATCAAATCAAAATAAAATAAAATTGTATTTGTCACATACACGTGTTTAGCAGATGTTATAGCGGGTGTAGCGAAATGTTTGTGCTTCTAGCTCTGACAGTGCAGTAATATCTAACAATTACACAACATATACCCAATACACACAAAAAAGTAAGGAATGGGATTTAAGAATATATACACAATGACAGAGTGGCATGGACTAAGATACAGAAGAATATTATAGAATAGAATGCAGTATATACATATGAGATGAGTAGTGCAAGATATGTAAACATTATTAAAGTGACTAGTGTTCCATTTCTTAAAGTGGCCAGTGATTTCAATAGGCAACAGCAGCCTCTAATGTGCTAGTGATGGCTATTTAACAGTCTGATGGCCTTGAGATAGAAGCTTTTTTTCATTCTCTCGGTCCCAGCTTTGATGCACCTGTACTGACCTTGCCTTCTGGATGATCGCGGGGTGAACAGGCAGTGACTTGGGTGGTTGATGTCCTTGATGATATTTTTGGCCATCCTGTGACATCGGGTGCTGTATGTGTCTTGGAGGGTGGGTAGTTTGCCCCCGGTAATGCTATCGGCAGAACGCACCCCCCTCTGGAGGGCCCTGCGGTTGTGGGCGGTGCAGTTGCCGTACCAGGCGGTGATACAGCCCGACAGGATGCTCTCAATTGTGCATCTGTAAAAGTTTGTGAGGGTTTTAGGTGATAAGCCACATTTCTTCAGCCTCCTGAGGTTGAAGAGTCTCTGTTGCGCCTTCTTCACCACACTGTCTGCGTGGGTGGACCATTTCAGTTTGTCGGTGATGTGTACGCCAAGGTACTTGAAGCTTTCCACCTTCTCCACTGCGGTCCCGTCGATGTGGATGGGGGGGGGGGGGGGTGCACCCTCTGCTGTTTCCTGAAGTCCACGATCATCTCCTTTGTTTTGTTGATGTTGAGTGAGAGGTTATTTTCCTGGCACCACACTCCCAGAACCCTCACCTCCTCCCTGAAGGCGGTCTCGTAATTGTTGGTAATCAAGCCTACTACTGTTGTGTCGTCTGCAAACTTGATGATTGAGTTGGAGGCGTGCTTGGCCATGCAGTCATGGGTGAACAGGGAGTACAGGAGGGGGCTGAGCACGCACCCTTGTGGGGTCCCAGTGTTGAGGATCAGCGAAGTGGAGATGTTGTTTCCTACCTTCACCACCTGGGGGCGGCCCGTCAGGAAGTCCAGGACCCAGTTGCACAGGGCGGGGTTCAGACCCAGGGCCTCGAGCTTAATGATGAGCTTGGAGGGTACTATGGTGTTGAATGCTGAGCTATAGTCAATGAACAGCATTCTTATTGTACAGATGGGATAGGGCAGTGTGCAGTGTGATGGCAATTGCATCATCTGTGGATCTATTGGGGCGGTAAGCAAATTGAAGTGGGTCTAGGGTGACAGGTAAGGTAGAGGTGATATGATCCTTGACTAGTCTCTCAAAGCACTTCATGATGACAGAGGTGAGTGCTACAGGGCGATAGTCATTTAGTTCAGTTACCTTTGCTTTCTTGGGTACAGGAACAATGGTGGCCGTCTTGAAGCATGTGGGAACAGCAGACTGGGAAAGGGAGACATTGAATATGTCCATGAACATACCAGCCAGCTGGTCTGCGCATGCTCTGAGGACGCGGCTAGGGATGCCGTCTGGGCCGGCAGCCTTGCGGGGGTTAACTTGCTTAAATGTCTTAATCACGTCGGCCATGGAGAAGGAGAGGCCACAGTCCTTGGTAGTGGGCCTCGTCAGTGGCACTGTGTTATCCTCAAAGCAGGCGAAGAAGGTGTTTAGCTTGTCTGGAAGCGAGACGTCGGTGTCGGCGACGTGGCTGGTTTATTTTTATAATCCGTGATTGTCTGTAGATCCTACCACATACGTCTCGTGTCTGAGCCGTTGAATTGCGACTCCACTTTGTCTCTATACTGATGTTTTGCCAGTTTAATTGCCTTGCGGAGTGAGTAGCTACCCTGTTTGTATTCTGCCATATTCCCAGTCACCTTGCCATGGTTGAATGCGATGGTTCGCACTTTCAGATTTGCGCGAATACTGCCGTCTATCCATGGTGTCTGGTTAGGGTAGGTTTTAATAGTCACAGTGGGCACAACATCACCTATACGCTTCCTGATAAATTCCGTCACCGTTTCAGTGTATACAGTGGGGGAAAAAAGTATTTAGTCAGCCACCAATTGTGCAATTTCTCCCACTTAAAAAGATTAGAGAGGCCTGTAATTTTCATCATAGGTACACGTCAACTATGACAGACAAATTGAGATTTTTTTTTCTCCAGAAAATCACATTGTAGGATTTTTAATGAATTTATTTGCAAATTATGGTGGAAAATAAGTATTTGGTCACCTACAAACAAGCAAGATTTCTGGCTCTCACAGACCTGTAACTTCTTCTTTAAGAGGCTCCTCTGTCCTCCACTCGTTACCTGTATTAATGGCACCTGTTTGAACTTGTTATCAGTATAAAAGACACCTGTCCACAACCTCAAACAGTCACACTTCAAACTCCACTATGGCCAAGACCAAAGAGCTGTCAAAGACATTTACATTTTAGTCATTTAGCAGACGCTCTTATCCAGAGCGACTTACAGTTAGTGAATACATATATTTTTATACTGGCCCCCCGTGGGAATCGAACCCACAACCCTGGCGTTGCAAACGCCATGCTCTATCAACTGAGCTACAACCCTGCCGGCCATTCCCTCCCCTACCCTGGACGACGCTGGGCCAATTGTGCGCCGCCCATGAGTCTCCCGGTCGCGGCCTGCTGCGACAGAGCCTGGATTCGAACCAGGATCTCTAGTGGCACAGTTAGCACTGCGATGCAGTGCCTTAGACCACTGCGCCACTCAGGAGCTCAAAGGACACCAGAAACTAAATTGTAGACCTGCACCAGGCTGGGAAGACTGAATCTGCAATAGGTAAGCAGCTTGGTTTGAAGAAATCAACTGTGGGAGCAATTATTAGGAAATGGAAGACATACAAGACCACTGATAATCTCCCTCGATCTGGGGCTCCACGCAAGATCTCACCCCGTGGGGTCAAAATGATCACAAAAACGGTGAGCAAAAATCCCAGAACCACATGGGGGGACCTAGTGAATGACCTGCAGAGAGCTGGGACCAAAGTAACAAAGCCTACCATCAGTAACACACTACGCCGCCAGGGACTCAAATCCTGCAGTGCCAGACGTGTCCCCCTGCTTAAGCCAGTACATGTCCAGGCCCGTCTGAAGTTTGCTAGAGTGCATTTGGATGATCCAGAAGAGGATTGGGAGAATGTCATATGGTCAGATGAAACCAAAATATAACTTTTTGGTAAAAACTCAACTCGTCGTGTTTGGAGGACAAAGAATGCTGAGTTGCATCCAAAGAACACCATACCTACTGTGAAGCATGGGGGTGGAAACATCATGCTTTGGGGCTGTTTTTCTGCAAAGGGACCAGGACGACTGATCTGTGTAAAGGAAAGAATGAATGGGACCATGTATCGTGAGATTTTGAGTGAAAACCTCCTTCCATCAGCAAGGGCATTGAAGATGAAACGTGGCTGGGTCTTTCAGCATGACAATGATCCCAAACACACCGCCCGGGCAACGAAGGAGTGGCTTCGTAAGAAGCATTTCAAGGTCCTGGAGTGGCCTAGCCAGTCTCCAGATCTCAACCCCATAGAAAATCTTTGGAGGGAGTTGAAAACCCGTGTTGCCCAGCGACAGCCCCAAAACATCACTGCTCTAGAGGAGATCTGCATGGAGAAATGGGCCAAAATACCAGCAACAGTGTGTGAAAACCTTGTGAAGACTTACAGAAAACGTTTGACCTGTGTCATTGCCAACAAAGGGTATATAACAAAGAATTGAGAAACTTTTGTTATTGACCAAATACTTATTTTCCACCATAATTTGCAAATAAATTCATAAAAAATCCTACAATGTGAATTTCTGGATTTTTTTTCTCTCAATTTGTCTGTCATAGTTGACGTGTACCTATGATGAAAATTACAGGCCTCTCACATCTTTTTAAGTGGGAGAACTTTCACAATTGGTGGCTGACTAAATACTTTTTTCCCCCACTGTATGTTAAAATAATTTTCGGAAGCTACCTGGATCATATCCCAGTCCGCGTGATCAAAACAATTTGAAGCGTGGATTCCGATTGGTCAGACCAGCGTTGACTAGTCCTTAGCACAGGTACTTCTGTTTGAGTTTCTGCCTATAGGAAGGGAGAAGCAAAATGGAGTCGTGGTCAGATTTGCCGAAAGGAGGGTGGGGGAGGGCCTTATAACCATCCCGGAAGTTTGAATAGCAATGGTCGAGGATTTTAGCAGCGAGAGTACAACAGTCGATATGTTGATAGAACTTTGGCAGCCTAGTCCTCAAATTTGCTTTGTTAAAATTCCCGGCTACAATAAATGCAGCCTCAGGATATGTGGTTTCCAGTTTGCATAAGGTCCAGTGAAGTTCTTTGAGGGCCGTCGTGGTATCGGCTTGAGGGGGGATATACACGGCCGTGACTATAACTGAAGAGAATTCTCTTCGGTCATCACACATAACATATCCGGCACTGCTAATCATCCTCTTTTACCACTTCACCAAATCTTTATTTTCAACTCTCTGTTAGCAGCTTTTGTCTTATTGAATTAAACTTCGATAATGTACTTTTTTCCTCAGTGGATTGACATTAACTTTGTCTGCCCGTTCCCAAAGCATTATTTGGCGCAGGTACAGTTAAGCCCTAAAGTTTAGATTTATTCACTAATACCATATAGTCTAAAATAATGAAAGAAAAATCTCAATGTATCCTATATAAATTGCACAAGAAATTGTTTATCTTTATTCAACCCATCCGCCGCCCTTCAGCCACACAATATTTAATGACCCTAAACCCGTCCACCCAGCGGATATAACCGCGGGGACTGCGGGTTATTAGTCAACCCGCGCATCACTACTGCACAGCAGCCCGTAACCGTTCGTTCTGATGGATCCCACTGTACACATCTTCCTGCTGTATAATGATAGTTTATAAACTGTTGGGGTTAGATGCAGTACCGGAGGCAAGCCGCCAAGCCCCGCAAATGAGCAATGTGGAGTAAAAGGTAAGGGCTATCTGTAGCGTATTATCGGATGAATAACAAAAGTGTGGGTGTTTTTATCCTAGGCCAAATTAATCAATGGTAGGCTAAGGCTATTATAATTAACCTTTTTAGTATTTGAAAAACGACTATTCAACATTACAGGTTATTATGCAGTTATTAAATTACTGCGTAAATATTATATTATTAATTCAGCCGTTACTGCCTCCTCTCTACCTTTCAGTGCCCGAGTTTGCCCTAGCAGCTGGCGGGTCAGCAGCCAGCCTTTCAGAACAGAGAGAGGACGAGACTGGAGGAGGGCTGATGGGAAGAGTGGACGGATTGACAGAAGGGCCTGAGCTGGAGAAAGCATATGTTGAGCAGAACTTCAGACAATTCTCCAACCCCGAAGTGAATTGTTGGACTGAAAGACCTCTTCTTGAACTTGGAACTTTGACATGTTTGACGAGCTTGATCTGCTGCAGCATCTCTTTGCTGTGATTGAGCAGCACATTGCCCATGGGGATTTGATCTGTCAATACAGCAGTGGAGTCTAAACTCTGGAGAACTGGCTGGGCTGGGCTGGCTGACTGGCTGCAACCTGGTCTCAGAGCATTTCGTATTATTCTGTATTTAAATCCGAGAGACACCATTTAACATGATATGTTACTTTTCGTATGGTATGTATTAATTTGTGGATGTTAATCACCCATTTCATATTATATGTTATGAATTACAGTTCATATTATATGCTACAAATTTGCTAAACGTACAATATGTTAGCAATTTGCTAAACATATGTTACGAATTTACAAAATCTACAATATGTTATGAATTTGCAAGACGTATGATATGTTACGAATTCTAGCTAGGTGGCTAAGCGGCTAACATTAGCTAGCTGGCTAACGTTAGCGAGGTTAGGGTTAGGGTTAAGTTTAGGAGTTAGGTTAAAGGGTTAAGGTTAGGGTTAAGTTTAGGAGTTAGGTTAAAGGGTTATGGTTAGGGGAAGGGTTAGCTAACATGCAAAGTAGCTAAAAAGTAGTAAGTAGTTGCAAAGTAGATAATTAGCTAAAATGCTAAATGAGATTTGATGATGAGATTCGAACTCGCAACCTTTGGGTTACTAGTCGTTCGCATTATATACGACTACTTAATTTACCATCTGTCTTATGTAACCATACTAAACGTAACATGTCATACTAATTTAGTGTCAGATTCTAGTCTATGAGACCAGGCTGGGAGAACAGTACAACATGAGGAAATCTCTGTGGAAGTGCGGAAAGGCTGAATATTACTTTATTTTCAACTGTTTGTGTATTTATTTGTTAATCTAGATTTTGTTAGTCATATTTTATCATGTTATTTGGTGATGTTTGTATTCCAAATCAGATGTTTTTCCCCTTCAGTATCTGTTTTTCAGACCACACCTCCAAAAGAAAGCTATAGAGTCCTTCAGATGCATCCAGGAATTTTAAGTGTCCTTTTTGTTTAGACACTTCAGTATTTTGCTCAGATCACAGGAGGCTGTTGAGGGGAGAACGGCTCATAATAATGGCCGGAACGGAGCAAATGGAATGGCATCAAACACCTGGAAACCATGTGTTGGATGTATTTGATATCATTCCACCGATTCCGCTCCAGTCATTACCATGAGCCCGTTCTCCCCAATTAGGTGCCACCAACCTCCTGTGTCTCCGAGAAAAATAAGAAATGTTTGTCAGGGCATGTTCACACTAATGTACAGTAGAGACCACCAGGTGTGTCTACTGTGGATGTGGCTCTAATCAAATAAAACTGAAAACACTTCTGAAATGAACAATTGAAAGAACCACAATGAACCACAGGACGTTGGAGGCACCTTAATTAGGGAGAACTGGCTCATGGTAATGACTGGAGCAGAATCAGTGGAATGGCTTGCAAAACATAGCATTCCTTTGTGTGAAACGCATTGCATTTTTTTGGCATGTTTTTCTTATGAAATTGGATGTGTGATTTCAGTGGCTTCATACTTACCTTTCAAAAGATGATTCATGCAGTGTAGGCTTACATACTGCCTCTCCCAATCTCAGTATGCCTTTAATGTTATCTGATTATACACAAGAGAGACCTGATCTCTCCCTTCAGTAGTCGTTGATTCTGTCAGCATACATGTGCGTTGGGCATTGTGCCTCATCAGCATGGAAACAGACACAGAAATACCCACCCCTTCTGTCCTGTGGCCAGTCTCCCAATGTCAGAACCGTAGTCGGTGTCATTAGAAAACTGCGTCCCTATTAGGAAAGCCAGCCTAGTGGAAAGTAGGTGCATTTAATAAGGAGCCATCCTCCTCCCTACTGGCCTGTGTTGTGTAATTGTGTGCTTCTGTGCGCTGAACTGCATACAAGGCCTGGATCAGCAAACAGCCGTAGTCCTCTCTCAGCAGATGGCCTGCCTGCGATGGCACAGGTGGGTGCTCATGTTTATTTCTCGTGGGAGGGAAGCTTTTGGCTGCCTCAGTCGTACTGGTCCAATGTCAATGTTTGTCTAAATCTGTTTGTATGTTTATAAGGGGTTTTCATGTTAATTTAGTGGTTAACAATGTATAATCTCAAGAAATTAAACTGAATTCGAGAAATGTATGGTGGTGTTTGCACATAGGATCACATTGTGGAATTCGAGTGGGTCAGTTCTTATGCATTTCAAGCTCTTTTTTTGCACATATTGTGACACTGAACAGTATATTTACATCACAAGACACTATTTACAAACTAGTCAAAGCCTGATGTATATTAAAGAAACATTTTTAGAAACATGTTTAACAACATGTTGTATAATTATTTCTATGAAAGACACTGAACTTCAAAGAAGGGAAACAGGTTGATTGATAGGTCAGACGTCAGTGATGAGACTACGTCACAACCCCCTATTTACATAACCTGTGAAAAACCCTAAACAGGTTAAGTTGTCTCAGTCGACTTGGATGATCTAAGGCTGAGAGGAAAAGAGGAAGAGAGATCAGAGCACTGCTTCAGGAGAATCAACTCCTTACTTCACCCATAAAACAGTAAGTAAAGATGTTTCTCTATAATAACAACTTTGGAAGTACAGATGACGTCAAAGAACGTGAAACTCCTAGGACATGCTGGAGTTAGTTTCACAATGGGTGGCAAGGAATAAATTAGTCCTAAATATATATAAAAAAAATAAAAAGCATTGTATTTGGGACAAATCATTCACTAAACCCTAAACCTCAACTAAATCTTGTAATAAATAATGTGCGAATTGAGGTGACTAAACTGCTTGGAGTAACCCTGGATTGTAAACTGTCATGGTCAAAACATGTTGATACAACAGTAGCTAAAATGGGGAGAAGGCTGTCCATAATAAAGCGCTGCTCTGCCTTTTTAACAACACTATCAACAAGGCAGGTCCTACAGGCTCTAGTTTTGTCGCACCTGGACTACTGTTCAGTTGTGTGGTCAGGTGCCACAAAGAGAGACCTCTGAAAATTACAGTTGGCTCAGAACAGGGCAGCACGGCTGGCCCTTAAATGTACACGGAGAGCTAACAATAATATTCATGTGAAGCACTCATGGCTCAAAGTGGAGGAGAGATTTACTTCATCATTACTTGTTTTTGTAAGACATGCTGAATGCACCGAGGTGTCTGTTTAAACTACTAGCACATAGCTCGGACACCCATGCATACCCCACAAGAAATGCCAGCAAAGGTCTCTTCACAATGCCCATGTTCTGAAGTTTTTTTAATGCATATTTTCTGGTGTACACTTTTGGTTTTGTACACCAGCTTCAAACAGCTGAATGTACAATCTTTTTGGTTATGGAAAATATATTTCACAGCGGTTTAGATGGTACAATGATTCTCTACACAATGACTGCTTGTTTTGTCACATAACTGAAATTAGGCAAACTATTAGAATTTTAGCAACCAGGAAATGGTGGAGCGATTTATGCAAAGTGCATGTTTAAGTATTACAAGTAAAAGTATAAATCATTTGAAATTCCTAATATTAAGCAAACCAGACAGCACCATTTGCTTGTTTTTCAAATTTATGGATAGCCAGGGGCACACTCCAACACTCAGACATAATTTACAAATGAAGCATTTGTGTTTAATGAGACCGCCAGATCAGAGGCCGTAGGGATGACCAAGGATGTATTCTTGATAAGGGTGTCAATTTGAAAAATGTTCTGTCCTGCTAAGCATTCAAAATGTAACAAGTACTTTTAGGTGTCAGGGAAAATGTATGAAGTAAAATGTACATTATTTTCGTTAGGAATGTAGTGAAGTAAAAGTAGTCAAAAATAGAAATAGTAAAGTAAAGCACAGATACCCCCAAAAATGACTTAAGTTGTACTTTAAAGTATTTTTACGTAAGTACTTTACACCACTGCTACAGTATGACTCTTTCAACATGCCACTGAAAAGGTCAAAAGCTGTGATACATTTTATGATACCTGAAAATACTACACCTTAATTCAAAGCCATTTGCAAACATTGCAAACAGCAAGATGGATGCTTAGAAAAAAACAACAACTTTGTCCATCTGAGGGTAAGTGTTCTTGTTTCAAACACAATACCATTTTTAAAGGGATAGTTTACTCAGAATACAAACTAACAATTTTCCACCTACCTTGGCTTTAGTTGAAGGCAGTTTTGGGATATTTAATTTCCTTTCAACACTTAATAGCCATATTTTGTTACTGTTAGCATTCTCAGTAGCACTTAACATGAAACTGTTCTTGTGCCTGTGTAATAAAACGGTAATTACTTTTGGAGCAACATTTTAATAGCATGTTACATAATACTTTGGTAATTGCATAGGAATGAGCTGAGAGTTTTTGTAACTACTGTAAGCAAGAGGAATAGGTACTGTTCCTTATTCCACTTGTGTAATAACTCCATTATTATGCATTAATAAAGCAATTTCCAAAGTCCAATGTAACAACAATGTTGCTATTGTAATAATCACAAAGTTACTACACATAAGAACTTGATGTCAAGTGTTACTGTATTACCTTATGTCTCACTCATTATGAAAATATATTTGTTAGTCATTTTGAAGCTTCAAAAGTGGTCTACTCTATTGTTGATGTGATTCCATGTCCCTCATGTATTTAATTCTAGGCTATAGGCTATATTAAGATTCATATCTAAGAGCCCTCCAAACCATGTGCTTTTGATCATATACACTGCTCAAAAAAATAAAGGGAACACTAAAATAACACATCCTAGATCTGAATGAATAAAATAATCTTATTAAATACTTTTTTCTTTACATAGTTGAATGTGCTGACAACAAAATCACAAAAAAATTATCAATGGAAATCAAATGTATCAACCCATGGAGGTCTGGATTTGGAGTCACCCTCAAAATTAAAGTGGAAAACCACACTACAGGCTGATCCAACTTTGATGTAATGTCCTTAAAACAAGTCAAAATGAGGCTCAGTAGTGTGTATGGCCTCCACGTGCCTGTATGACCTCCCTACAACGCCTGGGCATGCTCCTGATGAGGTGGCGGGTGGTCTCCTGAGGGATCTCCTCCCAGACCTGGACTAAAGCATCCGCCAACTCCTGGACAGTCTGTGGTGCAACGTGGCGTTGGTGGATGGAGTGAGACATGATGTCCCAGATGTGCTCAATTGGATTCAGGTCTGGGGAACGGGCGGTCCATAGCATCAATGCCTTCCTCTTGCAGGAACTGCTGACACACTCCAGCCACATGAGGTCTAGCATTGTCTTGCATTAGGAGGAACCCAGGGCCAACCGCACCAGCATATGGTCTCACAAGGGGTCTGAGGATCTCATCTCGGTACCTAATGGCAGTCAGGCTACCTCTGGCGAGCACATGGAGGGCTGTGCGGCCCCCCAAAGAAATGCCACCCCACACCATGACTGACCCACCGCCAAACCGGTCATGCTGGAGGATGTTGCAGGCAGCAGAACGTTCTCCACAGCGTCTCCAGACTCTGTCACGTCTGTCACGTGCTCAGTGTGAACCTGCTTTCATCTGTGAAGAGCACAGGGCGCCAGTGGCGAATTTGCAAATCTTGGTGTTCTCTGGCAAATGCCAAACGTCCTGCACGGTGTTGGGCTGTAAGCACAACCCCCACCTGTGGACATCGGGCCCTCATACCACCCTCATGGAGTCTGTTTCTGACCGTTTGAGCAGACACATGCACATTTGTGGCCTGCTGGAGGTCATTTTGCAGGGCTCTGGCAGTGCTCCTCCTGCTCCTCCTTGCACAAAGGCGGAGGTAGCAGTCCTGCTGCTGGGTTGTTGCCCTCCTACGGCCTCCTCCACGTCTCCTGATGTACTGGCCTGTCTCCTGGTAGCGCCTCCATGCTCTGGACACTACGCTGACAGACACAGCAAACCTTCTTGCCACAGCTCGCATTGATGTGCCATCCTGGATGAGCTGCACTACCTGAGCCACTTGTGTGGGTTGTAGACTCCGTCTCATGCTACCACTAGAGTGAATGCACCGCCAGCATTCAAAAGTGACCAAAACATCAGCCAGGAAGCATAGGAACTGAGAAGTGGTCTGTGGTCACCACCTCCAAAACCAGTCCTTTATTGGGGGTGTCTTGCTAATTGCCTATAATTTCCACCTCTTGTCTATTCCATTTGCACATCAGCATGTGACATTTATTGTCAATCAGTGTTGCTTCCTAAGTGGACAGTTTGATTTCACAGAAGTGTGATTGACTTGGAGTTACATTGTGTTGTTTAAGTGTTCCCTTTATTTTTTTGAGCAGTGTATTTAGACTAATTCAACGAACTGTTGTAGTTTTTGGTTCTTCATCAAATAGTTGGCAGCCATCAAATAAATATTTGTTTGTTTTCAAATAACTTGCATATATTCACATACATTCAAATGTTTCGTTTTCTGAGAGGTATTCAAAATACTTTAAAATATTATTGGTTTATCTGAGACCTGTATTTGAATATCAAATAAAATGGTTGCCTTTTAGTTGTAATTCTATATAAACTATATTCAACTACCTCAAGCATTTGAAAAGTTGGTATTTTCAAATAAACTACAAAATACAACTATTTCCTGCCCAGGTCTGAATGTGTGCACATCCAGTGAAAGTTACCAAGTGTCAGGTAGAGCAAATAGTTAAATGTAAGAAAAATAAACCTACAAATACAGTTGTGTGCTCTCAAATGATTTGTTAAAGTGATTTTTGATGAAGACCCATTGACAAAACATTTGTATTTTTATGCCTTTACTTTTTGTACTCTACTGTATGTATATCCATCACGGCATTCAGATTACTTCAGATTATTCTAACATTTTTAGGGGCTGTGCATTTAGGCTTTTCCTTGTTGTTTGGTTTTGCTACTGATTATCCCCCCCTTTGGCTTTAGTGGTTTGTTTACACAAAGGTAGAGGTGGAAAGGTGACCTATAGTCTTACTGAGACTGTTGTTTTGCCACTGCTGTTTCAGACCAACACACAGCCCTGTATGGTTGAAATGTTGTTGAAAGCATCAGAAATCCACCAGGCTTGGGTGGATCAAAGCATTTATCCGATTAAAGGATTGGAATGAAAATACATTTTGTAAAATAGGAATGTGTTCATGTTCATATGGAATGTGTTGCTCAATTCTAATTTACACAGGGGACAAGTGAATGGAATGGTACATGAACTTGTTCAACACTTGCTGATGACACCGGTTGATGAAACAACCATGAAGAATTACCTGTTGAACTATGTGTCCCTATACAGCGTGTGTTCTCGAGTGTCTGTTTCTCTGTCTCTTTGACCCCCTCAGACTCAACACTTAGCCATGGCATCTGTGTCAGTCAGCTCTCGTCTAAACAAGGCCATCCATCAGCACTACATG
This sequence comes from Coregonus lavaretus, assembly GCF_964263955.1. Classification (NCBI taxonomy): domain Eukaryota; kingdom Metazoa; phylum Chordata; class Actinopteri; order Salmoniformes; family Salmonidae; genus Coregonus; species Coregonus lavaretus. Next base: position 48,356,597 of record NC_139991.1, read on the forward strand.
TCCCTCCCTCAGGGGGACTTGTGTCAGGTCACCTACATCTGGATCGATGGCTCCGGGGAGGCCCTGAGGAACAAGACTCGCACCCTGGACAGAGAGCCCCAGGGAATAGAAGGTAACACATTAAATCAAATGTTATTTGTCACATGCTTCATAAACAACAGGTGTGGACTAGCAGTGAAATGCTTACGGGTCCTTCCCAACAATGCAGAGAGAAAAAAAGAGAAATACTAGAAAAATAATACGAGGAATAAATACACACAGAGTATCGATAACTTGGCTATATAAACAGGGTAAGTACCGAGTCGATGTGCAGGGGTACGAGGTAATTGAGGTAGATATGTTCATATACAGTGAGGGAAAAAAGGATTTGATCCCCTGCTGATTTTGTACGTTTTCCCACTGACAAAGACATGATCAGTCTATAATTTTAATGGTAGGTTTATTTGAACATTGAGAGACAGAATAACAACAAAAAAATCCAGAAAACGCATGTCAAAAATGTTATAAATTCATTTGCATTTTAATGAGGGAAATAAGTATTTGACCCCTCTGCAAAACATGACTTAGTACTTGGTGGCAAAACCCTTGTTGGCAATCACAGAGGTCAGACGTTTCTTGTAGTTGGCCACCAGGTTTGCACACATCTCAGGAGGAATTTTGTCCCACTCCTCTTGGCAGATCTTCTCCAAGTCATTAAGGTTTTGAGCCTGACGTTTGGCAACTCGGACCTTCAGCTCCCTCCACAGCTTTTCTATGGGATTAAGGTCTGGAGACTGGCTAGGCCAATCCAGGACCTTAATGTGCTTCTTCTTGAGCCACTCCTTTGTTGCCTTGGCCGTGTGTTTTGGGTCATTGTCATGCTGGAATACCCATCCACGATCCATTTTCAATGCCCTGGCTGAGGGAAGGAGGTTCTCACCCAAGATTTGACGGTACATGGCTCCGTCCATCGTCCCTTTGATGCGGTGAAGTTGTCCTGTCCCCTTAGCAGAAAAACACCCCCAAAGCATAATGTTTCCACCTCCATATTTGACGGTGGGGATGGTGTTCTTGGGGTCATAGGCAGCATTCCTCCTCCTCCAAACACGACGAGTTGAGTTGATGCCAAAGAGCTCGATTTTGGTCTCATCTGACCACAACACTTTCACCCAGTTCTCCTCTGAATCATTCAGATGTTCATTGGCAAACTTCAGACGGGCCTCTATATGTGCTTTCTTGAGCAGGGGGACCTTGCGGGCGCTGCAGGATTTCAGTCCTTCACGGCATAGTGTGTTACCAATTGTTTTCTTGGTGACTAAGGTCCCAGCTGCCTTGAGATCATTGACAAGATCCTCCCGTGTAGTTCTGGGCTGATTCCTCACCATTCTCATGATCATTGCAACTCCACGAGGTGAGATCTTGCATGGAGCCCCAGGCCGAGGGAGATTGACAGTTATTTTGTGTTTCTTCCATTTGCGAATAATCGCACCAACTGTTGTCACCTTCTCACCAAGCTGCTTGGCGATGGTCTTGTAGCCCATTCCAGCGTTGTGTAGGTCTAAAATCTTGTCCCTGACATCCTTGGAGAGCTCTTTGGTCTTGGCCATGGTGGAGAGTTTGGAATCTGATTGATTGATTGCTTCTGTGGACAGGTGTCTTTTATACAGGTAACAAGCTGAGATTAGGAGCACTGGAGTGTGCTCCTAATCTCAGCTCGTTACCTGTATAAAATACACCTGGGAGCCAGAAATCTTTCTGATTGAGAGGGGGTCAAATACTTATTTCCCTCATTAAAATGCAAATCAATTTATAACATTTTTGACATGCGTTTTTTTCTGGATTTGTTGTTGTTGTTATTCTGTCTCTCACTGTTCAAATAAACCTACCATTAAAATTATAGACTGATCATTTCTTTGTCAGTGGGCAAACATACAAAATCAGCAGGGGATCAAATACTTTTTTCCCTCACTGTAGGTAGAGATAAAGTGAATAGGCAACAGGATAGATAATAAACAGTAGCAGCAGCGTACAGTATGTGACTAGTCAAAAGAGTGCAAAAAGCGTCAATGCAGATAGTCTGGGTAGCTATTTAACTAACTATTTAGCAGTCTTATGGTTTGGGGATAGAAGCTGTTCAGGGTCCTGTTGGTTCCAGATGGTGCATCGGTACCGCTTGCCATGTGGTAGCAGAGAGAACAGTCTATGACTTGGGTGGCTGGAGTCTTTGACAATTTTTAGGGCCTTCCTCTGACAAAAAAGTATGTGGACACCTGCTCGTCGAACATCTCATTCTAAAATCATGAGCGTTAATATGGAGTTGGTCCCGTCTTTACTGCTATAACAGCCTCCACTCTTCTGGGAAGGCTTTAGCGTTAAGATTTCCCTTCACTGGAACTAGCCCGAACCATAAAAACAGCCCCAGACCATTATTCCTCATCCACCAAACTTTACAGTTGGCAATATGCATTCGGGCAGGTAGCGTTCTCCTGGCATCTGCCAAACCCAGATTAGTCAGTTGGACTGCCAGATGGTGAAGGGGGATTCATCACTCCAGAGAACAAGTTTCCACTGCTCCAAAGTCCAATGGCGGCGAGCTTTACACCACTCCAGCCGACACTTAGCATTGCGCATGGATATCTTAGGCTTGTGTGCGGCTGTTTGGCCATGGAAACCCATTTTATGAAGCTCCGGACGAACAGTTCTTGTGCTGACGTTGCTTCCAGAGGCAGTTTGGAACTCGGTATTGAATGTTGCAACCGAGAACTATTTTTACGCGTTATGCGCTTCAGCACTTAGCGGTCCCATTCTGTGAGCTTGTGTGAACTACCACTTCACAGCTGAGCCGTTGTTGCTCCTAGACGTTTCCACTTCACAATAACAGCCCTTACAGTTGACTCGGGCAGCTCTAGCAGGGCAGAAATTTGATGAACTGACTTGTTGGAAAGGTGGCATCTTATGACGGTGCACCATTGAAAGTCACTGAACTCTTCAGTAAGGCCATTCTACTGCCAATGTTTGTCTTTGTAGATTGCATGGCTGTATGCTCGATTTTATAAATCTGTCAGCAAAGGGTGTGGCTGAAATAGCCGAATCCACTAATTTGAAGGCGTGTCCACATACTTTTGTATATATAGTATAGGTCCTGGATGGCAGGGAGCTCGGCCCCAGTGATGTATTGGGCCTTACGCACTACCCTCTGTAGCACCTTGCGGTCGGATGCCAAGCAGTTGCCATACCAAGCGGTGATGCAGCTGTATAACTTTTTGAGGATCTGAGGGCCCATGCCAAATCTTTTCAGCCTCCTGAGGGCGAAGAGGCTTTGTGTGCCTTCTTCACAACTGTGTTGGTGTGTGTGGACAATCATAGTTCCTTAGTGATGTGGACACCGAGGTACTTGAAGCTCTCAACCCCCTCCACTACAGCCCAGTCGATGTGGATGGGGACATACTCGGCCCTTCTTTGCTTGTAGTCCACGATCAGCTCCTTTGTCTTCATCACGTTAAGGGAGAGGTTGTTGTCCTGGCACCACAATGCCAGGTCACTGACTTCCTCCCTATAGGCTGTCTCATCATCGTCGGTGAACAGCAAACTTAATGATGGTGTTGTAGTCGTGCGCTGCCAGGCAGTCGTGGGTGAACACGGAGTACAGGAGGGGACTAAGCACACACCCCTGAAGGGCCCCCGTGTTGAGTGTCAGCGTGGCGGATGTGTTGTTGCCCCTCACCACTTGGGGGCTGCCCGTCAGGAAGTCCAAGATCCAGTTGCAGAGGGAGGTGTACAGTCCCAGGGTCCTGAGCTTAGTGATGAGCTTGGATGGCACTATGGTGTTGAACGCTGAGCTATAGTCAATGAACATAATTCTCACATAGGTGTTCCTCTTGTCCAGGTGGGAGAGGGCAGTGTGGAGTGCAATAGAGATTGCTGAATCCATTGCTCTGTTGGGATGGTATGCAAATTGGAGTGGGTCCAGGGTTTCTGGGATGATGCTGCTGATGTGAGCCATGACCAGCCTTTCAAAGCATTTCATGGCTACAGATGTGAGTGATACAGGGCAATAGTCATTTAGACAGGTTACCTTATCGTTCTTGGGCATAGGGACTATGGTGGTCTGCTTGAAACATGTAGGTATTACAGACTGGGTCAGGGAGAGGTGCTTGCCAGCTGGTCAGCGCATGCTCTGAGTACACGTCCTGATAATCTGTCTGGCCCTGCGTCCTTATGAATGTTAACCTGTTTAAAGGTCTCAAACCTCGTTCACATTACAAATAAGCATGTTGTGCCGGATATCATGCATTTCAATGGGGACGACCACAACAGAGTGGAAACGCAACGCCCCCCCTTGCGGTTGAAGGCTGCATACTTTGACATTTTGCTAACTTTACGTCGTCTTCAGTTCAGCCAGAGTCCGTCAAAGAACAGGAAGTTACCAAACAACAGAAGAAGATGAAAATATTTGGTTTTCAGTGATGGCTTTATGGGATAGCTAGAAACTTGTAAACAATTACCCATTCCTCCTGGCTGTTAAGCCAATTATATTATATGAATGTTGCCTCCCGTTTAAGTTTATTGTGAAGGTAATGACATTTGGTTTTTGATGATAATTGTTAGGTGGAGGTTGCTAGCTACAATGGTATCTTCAACCTAGCCTAGCTTTTAGCTAGCTAGCTAGCTGCTCTGCAGTGTAAGCTAGCTTGACATGCTATAACATTAGAGAAACAAGTTGAGGAAAAAGTTACTAAACAAAGCATGTTTTATTATCACCTGAAACAATATATTTATCCTGTCTTGAATGAAAAGGTCATGTTTTGCAATCTCCCAAAATAAATGCGATCTCTGATGAGAGACAGGTTCTTCTCCATCTTGCATTACAAACACTACACTTGTCCATTCAGTAGCGGGACAAGACTCCATGAAGATGACGTATGGCGTAATGAAATACGTCACGATGTAAATTGGGTCATTACATCAGTTACGGAGAGCGAGATTACATAGTCGTCCGGAACAGCTGGTGCTCTCATGCATGGTTCAGAGTTGCTTGCCTCAAAGCTTGAAGATGAATGTCCCCCTCCTTGAAAGCAGCAGCTCTTTAGCTCAGTGCTGATGTTGCCTGTAATCAATGGCTTCTGGTTGGGATATGTACATGTGGTCACTGTGGGGACGACGTTGTCAATGCTTGTAAGAAGGAATCAGGAGGATAGAGTTATGGTCAGATTTGCCAAATGGAGGGCGAGGGAGTGCTTTGTATGCGTTTCTGTGCACATGTGACATGCTGGTAAAAATTAGGTAAGACCGATTTTAGTTTCCCTGCATTCAAAATTCAAAAGGCACTTGCACATCTGAGCTATCTTTGTTGCAGGTGCATGGTAACAATTGAATAACATGAGAGAAATAAGAAACCAGCACTGCTCTTACTAGTATCACTGTTCTTTATTAATCTTTACTCATAAGCCTCAATGACTTCGTCAGAGCTTTTGTGAGTGTTCAGTGCATCGAATGGGGTTGGAGTCAAGGAAAAATAAACGTGTTACCAAATATAACAACGTGCATTTCAGAAATATTCTAATAAAGTATGTACATAAAACGTATTAAACATGTCTGTAAAACCACAATGAGGACATCGACCTATCAAGTAAGTTTTCATAAATCATTGGGTACAGTGCACGATAAAAACTTCAGAGTAGGCTGAAGTGGTTTTAACTACAAGGCATTAGTTCATGTTCACATTTACAACATAACATGCATGGACATTTCATCATTAAGACCTTTTGGGAATAATGTCTGGAGGGTGTATTGCTCAGAAGATTATTTATATCCCCTCCTCTGTCTGATATCTTGACTTTCTCTATGCCACAACATCTAAATGTAGAAATGTCATGTTTTTGGTCATTAAAATGTATTTAATCCCTGTCGTTTCTCCTGATTTAACTTTTATGTTCACTAATTCTCTGTTTGTGAGAACGACAGGTTTTTCCTATATAAAACAACCCACATAGACATTTAATCATGTAGATAACATGAGTGGAGGAGCATGTAATAATGTAATTTATTTGGAACCGTTTTCCTGTATGTGGGTGGCAGAAAAATTGACACTTCATCATATTGTTGCACAGTGCGCAGCCTCTGCAGTTATAGCTACCATTCAGAAGAGGGCGTAAAAGAGCCTGGCTCATTTTTCTTTTGTGGCTGGCAGTTGGTATAGACCAGGGTTCTTCAATTCCGGTCCTGGAGGGCCGAAACACTTCTGTTTTTTTATTTCTACCTGGTAGTTAATTGCACTCACCTGGTGTCCCAGGTCTGAATTAGCCCCTGATTAGAAGGAGAGAATGAAAAACAGAGGTGTTTCGGCCCTCCAGGACCGGAATTGAAGAACCCTGGTATAGACCAATACAATAAGTGGTGAGTTCTTAAATTCCGCTGACAAAGCTGGGTCCGATGATAAAACATGCCAGTATTTCTTGACAGCATCTCCCACTTTGCGCGAGCTCAAAGTATATGTGGTGGTGAACATTAATGAGTGTTCTTTAGCGCTAGTGGGTATTTTTTGTAGAAGTTCATCTCGTGTTTTCCCTGGTGCCATATTAAGATCTTCAGCCACGCATTGTGGAGGGTAGCCTCTTATTAGAAACCTATTGCGTATTTCCACTGCTTTTTCTAGATAGTCCTCTGTGGAGTGGCATATATGGCGCAGGCTGAAAAACGGGCTTCTTGGAAGTCTATGTAATAGACTATGTAATAGAGAATTTATGTCCCTTTCTTTTCTGTACATAGTTGTAAATAGGGTTCCATTTGATTTCTCAATCCACATATCGAGGTAATGAACAGGTTTAGTGTCACATTCAATTGTGAATTTTAGATTAGGGTCAATGTCATTGAGTAACGTCATAAAGTCTGACAGCTCTTCTCCCGTTCCTCCCCATATGCAAAAAAAAAATTAATATATCGATATCACTTCAGGATTTTATTCAAGAATAGATTTTCATTTTCATTGAAAATTTTCTTCAAATAGACCCACATAAAGGTTAGCATAGCTTGGAGCGAATGTGGAGCCCATCGATGTTCCATTCGTTTGGAGACAGTATACATAATCAAACCTGAAATAGTTATGTCAGAACATATTCAGCCAGCTCTAGAAAAAAGTTTGTTAGTGGGTATTTGTTGCTATTTCGGTCTCAGGTAGTGTCGGTCTTCCCCCCGTGTGGGGAATGCTGGTGTACAGACTTTCGACATCTAATGTAAGCAAAAAACAGTCTTCTGTTAATCCCGTTATTGGTGAGATCTTGTTTGTAAAATCTATAGCGTCTTTCACATATGATGGCAAAGTTTGCACATGAGATTTGATAAAGGAGTCTACAAAGTTCGACAATGGCTCTAGCATTGAGCCTATTCCTGCGACCACTGGTCTGCTTGGATAATTGCCTTGTGTTTTTAGATGTATGTAATTTAGGCAAAAGGTACAGGCATGTATGACACATTTGCAGAAAAGGTAGTCATATTCAGGTTTTGAGATAAGGTTGTTTAATGGGGCTTGCTCCAGATTTGAGTTAATATCCCTTTGGAACACCAGTGTGGGATCAACACTCAGTTTTCTATAGAAACGTTAATTACTGAATTGAATCTCTGAATCTCTTTGTATTTTTCATAGTCTAAAACGACCACAGCACCCCCCTTGGCTGCAGGTTTGATAACCAAAGATGAGTCTTTCATTAGTTCATTGAGTGCCTGTTCTTCTGTCCTGGTGAGATTCTTCTGAATATGGTTTGTTTTTCTCATATACACGGATATGGCTTCTTGTTCGACTAACCTACAATGGGTATTAATCGAGGAGTTGTTAACCATAGGACAGAATGTACTTTTGGGCTTAAAATGAGTAACAGTTCTTTGTTGTCAGTTACCCTGCATTAAAATCCCCCGGCCACTAGCAGTGCTGCCGCTGGATGTGCATTTTCTTGTTTGTTTATGGCCCTATACAGCTTGTTGAGTGCAGTCTTACTGCCAGCATTGGTTTTTGATGGTAAATAGACAGCTACGGAAAACTCCCTTGGTAAATAGTATGGTCTGCAGCTTATCATGAGGTATTCTAACTCAGGCGAGCAAAACATCAAGACTTCCTTAACATTAGAGATTGCGCATTAGCTGTTGTTAACAAAGAGACACACACCTCCCCCTTAACCTTACCCGCAGCTGCCGTTCGGTCTTGACGATGCATAGAAAAACCAGCTATATGTATATTATCCATGTCCTTGTTCAGCCACGACTTCGAGAAATATAGGATATTACAGTTCTTCAGGTCCCGTTGATAGAATAGACCAGAACACTGTCAAGCCCAAAACACTAGGCCCATCTCACAGAACATTATATCTCTAGGACAGTGCATTATATTCCATCATGTTAATGTTGGTATTGCTATTGGCAGATATTCCAGAGTGGAACTTTGATGGCTCCAGCACCTACCAGGCCGAGGGATCCAACAGTGACATGTACCTGATCCCAGTGGCAATGTTTAGGGACCCTTTCACACTGGGATCCAACAAACTGGTTATGTGTGAGGTCCTCAAGTACAACCGCTTGCCTGCAGGTAATTGTAAACATAGCAAGAGATTCCTTTCCTACTTCAGTTGACAGACACAGAGACCAACTGGTTTTGGTCTATGATAGACAGCATCTAACTAATTGACTGCTTTGACTGTCTCATATTCCCGTCAGTCAAACTAACCCTACAATATACACCTATTCCCTCCTGTACAGAGAGTAACCTGCGATCAGGTTGTAAGAAGGTGATGGAGGAAGTGAAGCACTATATCCTCTGGTTTGGAATGGAGCAGGAGTACACTCTCCAGGGGATGGATGGTCGCCCCTATGGCTGGCCCCAAAATGGATTCCCAGGACCCCAAGGTGACTGACCCTACTATATTTTACCATGTGTCCTTTAGTAATGTAAATGGTCTTAAGCACTTGGAAAAGCACTACATATATGAAATATATCTCTATGTCTATATAAGTCCTAATGTTATCAAATAGGCCTTTGATTTTGGTCCCATCTAACTCTCTCTCTTTCTCTCTCTCAGGTCCATACTACTGTGGGGTTGGTGCAGACAACACCTATGGAAGAGACATTATGGAGTGTCACTATAAGGCATGTCTCTATTCTGGGGTCAAAATCTGTGGCAGCAATGCTGAGGTCATGCCATCTCAGGTAAACTTTGACCTTTTGCTACAATGCTGTAGTCTTTCAGGAAGGTTCTACAGATGGCTATATAATATTTCCTAACTCTCATTCTTTTATCTCCCTCTCTCAGTGGGAGTTCCAGGTGGGTCCGTGTGAGGGGATAGAGATGGGAGACCACCTGTGGATGGCACGCTTCCTGCTGCACCGTGTGTGTGAGGACTTTGGAGTTGTAGCCACTCTGGACCCCAAACCAATGAAGGGGAACTGGAACGGGGCGGGTTGCCATACCAACGTTAGCACCAAGGAGATGAGGGAAGAAGGGGGGCTGCAGTGAGTATTACTGTAAAAACATTATTGCACTGTAAGGTTCTGTAAGGCTGTGTAACTACGAGATTCAGTCCAACACCTAACCTTTCCCCTCTTCTATCAGACATATTGAGCAGGCCATTGAGAAGCTGAGCAAGCGACATGCCCAGCACATACGTGTGTACGACCCTCACGGAGGCCAGGACAACATCAGACGCCTCACAGGCTTACATGAAACCTCCAGCATCCATGACTTCTTTGTCGGGGTGGCCAACCGCGGGGCCAGCATCCGGATCCCACGGCAGGTGGGCGAGGAGGGGAAGGGATACTTTGAAGACCGCCGGCCCTCCGCCAACTGTGACCCTTATGCCGTGACGGGTGCCATCGCAAGCACCTGCCTGCTCGGGGTGGAGGAGGAAGAGGAGAGTACTTAAGAGAGTGACCAGCCTCATAGACACATATAATACTTTAGCTGCTGGTTGGGGGAAACTGGCCCTTAGGGTTTACATGATTGTGGGATAGAACTATATTGTAGCAAAATAAATCTATACTTAAGACTGGTTGGGGGCCTCCCGAGTAGTGCAGTGGTCTAAGGCACTGCATTGCAGTGCTAGAGGCGTCACTACAGACCCGGGTTCGATCCCAGGCTGTATCACAACCAGCCGTGATCGGGAGTCCCATAGGGCGGCGCACAATTGGCCCAGTGTCGTCCGGGTTAGGGGAGGGGTTGGCCGGGGGCTTTACTTGGCTCATCACATTATAGCGACTCCTTGTGGAGGGCCGGGCACCTGCAGGCTGACCTCTGTCGTCAGTTGAACGGTGTTTCCTCGAACACATTGGTATGGCTGGCTTCCGGGTTAAGCGGGCGGGTGTTAAGAAGCACTGTTTGGCGGGTCATGTTTCGGAGGACGATGTTTTGGAGGACGCATGACTCGATCTTTGCCTCCCGAGCCCATTGGAGAGTTGCAGTGATGAGACAAGATCGAAATTGGGGAGAAAAAGAGGGTAAAATACAGAAGAAAAAAATATATATATATATAATACATTTTTTTAAAGACTACTGGTTGGATGTTTTTTGATTTGCTGACTTTGAAGATTCATTACTTGAATGTAGGTTGAATGTTTATGAAGGTCAATTATAGTTTTCCATCTTTCAGATTGCAGCTGGTCCAATTGTCATATTATTCAGTTTGTTTAATGTTTTATGTTTGAAGTTGAGATTGAATAAAGAGATGCTGAATTGAATACGAGCCGTATGTTCTTTAAATTCACTACTAGGTGGAATCATGATGCAAGTTTTAATTGTCACCCCTCAAACTGGACATGAATGACAATAAATTGAGTATCACAATGAACTAACCTTTGATTGTAAATTATTTGAATATATTGACAACACATGACAACCAGTCAAATAAGACTGTAAATGCATTCATTTAAGTTAGCTATTTCATTACCAACAATTCAGCTATGGTTAAAAAGAACCACAACACATCAGTCCGTACTGTATCTCATCCATTGGCAAAAAAATGAATGGTCATGTAATGGAATGGTATTACTTTAGTTAGGCACAGGGGCGGTCTGTTCAATAGGGCGATATGGGCGACGCACTGCCAAACGGGAAAAGGAAGGGAATTTTTTTCTAATCAATTATATCACGGCAACAGTAGTTATCAGTGTTGTAATCTAGACGTCTGATCTGCCACAGTGCCACACTGCCACTAAATGTCCAATCAGGCTAAAGTCGTGCTTCAAATGGCTCCCCCCCCCTTTTGGGGCGATTTCAGTCAGGTTGAAAATCGTCCAGAAGTCTGTCATAGACTCCCATGTAAAATCTATTTTTTTCAAATTTCAGAGCTTTCAATACAATCTCTATGGGTTTCTGAGGGCTTGCACTTACGCGCTTTCGTCATACGTAACGTAACCATGAACGTAACTAAGAAAAGAGCGGGTAGCAGCATCAATCAATTCACGTACTACTATCAAGATGGCTATAGCGTTCAGTGCAACTCGATTGTCTCTTTGAAAGAAGTTCACATCAAAGAGACAACCACAAAGTGCAGGAGCGCTTTTTTGAGTTCCTTCCCATCTCGGAATCAACCTCAGTCTCAATCGCCAGTGTGCTTTTGGAGAGACTGAACGGTCTTTTTGCTGACGACGTGAAAGTCAAACTCATTGCGCAAGCTTACGATGGAGCCAGTGTGATGAGGCGAGAGAAGGCAAAAGGTGCGTGAGCATTTCAAGAAAGGCCATTACGTGCATTGCTATGCGCATCAGCTGAATTTGATCATGCAGCAAGCTAAAAAGTAACTAGTAAACTAGTCCTCAGCATGCCTGATTTCAATGAGAAAGTCATTGACCGCTTTTCTGCATTGAAAGAGAGAAGAGAACAGTTTCAGTACAAGTAATGTAGCCTCTCTCTCTCTTTGTCCCTCCCTGTCTGTCTCTTTAACACACACACGCCCAAATCAGTTCACAGTTGATGTTGTTTAAAATAGTTATTTTTCATTTTTTTTAAAGTAAACAATTTTTTTTACAAATCTATACAATTGGCCAGAATATGGTTGTTCATATTTACAAAGCCATACAGATAGCTGTGTTTACCTTTTCTAGAAATTATTTTCAAATTCTGTTTTCAGGCAAAATGTCTATCACTGTTCATTTTCACAAATCTATACAAGAGGGCAGAATATGGAAGTCTATAAAAATTTCTTATTACCAATAACTTGCATCAATGTTTTCAGTAGCCTCTATCAAAAGCTCTTGCTTGCTCAGGTGCACATATTTCCAATTCAACCATGAGGCCTTTTTGAAGCAAGTAATGTGTATATCAGTATTGACTTATATGCTGCCCCTGTCTTCATGTTGTTGCTGGACAGTGGCGGCTCCTGAAAAAATTCTCAGGGGGGGGCAATTTTTCTGATGATTTAGGTGACCTACACACATTTTAAAAAAGATATGTCCAGCAACAACATGAAGACAGGGGCAGCATATAAGTCAATACCAGAAGCATTTATTGACTGATCTCAAAAGTGTTGGCTTACCAGGGTTGGTGGAGCCCTCAGTTTCATCTTTGCCTCGCAAAGCTAACTCAAACACTCCGCAAAACTTCACACACTGGATTAGCCGGCTGAGGATGTGGCGGTTCTTGCTAATGTCGTAGTAAATATATTTGTTATAGTGAATATGGAATATGATATGTTGAGTAAAATGTTGTGCTAAGATCTATTTAGGTCAGGAGCTGGTTATAAGTTCTGTTCCTATCCAATAACAATGGACAAAAGGGTCCTATCTTGTCAGCCTTGTCAGCAGGTGGCCAAGGACAACACCCACGCCATAGGCCTCTCAGTTCTTCCAACTCACGAGTTCTTGCTCTGAGGACACACACACACACACACACAAACACACACACACACACATCATCACTGTTAAACACACACACACACACACATCATCACTGTTAAACACACACACACACACACACACACAAAAATCCCCTCTCTTAGGCTGAACATTTGAAGACAGAGAACCCGACTCAGAGCCAATGCAACAGTGACAGTAGCCTGGAGGGGACCTCGCCCAACTCATCAGGACCAATCAGAAGATCAGAACTACTAGATTCAACCTACTTCATTTATTGCATAAAATGTCTGCACACAATGTTTCGGGGCTCTCTTCAGATAATAATAATAATAATAATAATATGCCATTTAGCAGACGCTTTTATCCAAAGCGACTTACAGTCATGCGTGCATACATTTTTGTGTATGGGTGGTCCCGGGGATCGAACCCACTACCTTGGCGTTACAAGCGCCGTGCTCTACCAGCTGAGCTACAGAAAGTGGATACTCATGGATGCGCATCGCAATTGTAAAATGTCAACACAATTGGAGACACCACGTCATTTTTGGAGACATGTTATTGACAGTAAACTATTGTAGATGCGACTGCTAACTAAATAAAACATTTTAGCTGGCTAGCTAATCATCTTAGCTAAATGTGGGGCAAACAATTCAGTTATTTACCGTTAATTTTAGGGATTGGGGTGAAAGAAATCGAGTTACATAGTGATACTTTACGATATACTGTATTGACAATATCGCAATATTTTAGCGCTAGTTGGCTGTACCTGCACCAAAACACCATTATTGTTCCTTCATAGCTTGTTCTCAATCTTTTCACATTGGGGAGCCAATTTGTTTTCAGCACTTTTATTTCCATGACTGGTCAAAACTCGTTCTCATGGCTTTCTGATCCCTCTGCAACAGACATATGGTGCGCAATAAAATCACAGTATCGAATCGCAATACGTATAGAATCATGAGACTCGCAATGCATATATCTTATCGTGAGGTTCCTGGCAATTCCCAGCCCAAGTTCATTTGCCACAACAAATCTCTTCGCTAGCAAACGCGATGTCTTCTCCAAAACGGCAATGTGTCCCCAGCAATGTTTACTTTTTTGACGTTCTATGGCATCTCCACTTTCCAAGCATATATGACCACATGTAATATTTTGGTAAGTGATGCAAATAGTGAACTATGTAGGGCCAGGATGTAAAATATGTGTAGCTGCAGCAATTTCTCTTATCTGATATGGTAAGTAATGGGGCTTAATGTATAGCTCCCTAATAGTTTGACGAACGGGTCCGTGCACGCGATTCCAGATATCTTTACCTCTGAATAAACTGCCTTTATTATACCATATCCACCCTGTCCAAAGTCTCTACTTGGTCTCAGTTCTCCAGTAAACTTGTGATTATCAACACTAACCTCATCGTTGTGGCGGCGGACAGCTAGCCTGTATCCCTCATCCAGTTGAGTGGCAATGTTCACTCCCCAAAGCAGACAATCTCAAACAGAAAAATCCTCGGGTGTAGGACTTTCCGCCTTTAGTAGAAACCTGTTGAATTATTAAATTTGGTCTGGGAGGTCCTAATTGTTTCATTGCCAATTTATCTTGATTTGTTCGCCGACAAAAAGTAACTTATTTCAAAGAGACAATCGAGTTGCACTGAACGCTATAGCCATCTTGATAGTAGTACGTGAATTGATTGATGAGGCTACCCGCTCTTTTCTTAGTTACGTTCATGGTTACGTTACGTATGACGAAAGCGCGTAAGTGCAAGCCCTCAGAGGCCCATAGAGATTGTATTGAAAGCTCTGAAATTTGAAAAAAATAGATTTTACATGGGAGTCTATGACAGACTTCTGGGCGATTTTCAACCTGACTGAAATCGCCCCAAAAGGGGGGGGAGCCATTTGAAGCACGACTTTCGCCTGATTGGACATTTAGTGGCAGTGTGGCACTGTGGCAGATCAGACGTCTAGATTACAACACTGATAACTACTGTTGCCGTGATATAATTGATTAGAAAAAAATTCCCTTCCTTTTCCCGTTTGGCAGTGCGTCGCCCATATCGCCCTATTGAACAGACCGCCCCTGTTGCTGGACATATCTTTTTTAAAATGTGTGTAGGTCACCTAAATCATCAGAAAAATTGCCCCCCCTGAGAATTTTTTCAGGAGCCGCCACTGGTTAGGCATCATGAATTTGTCACTATCAGGGCTTGAATTGGGAATTTTGAGGTGGAGGAGCCCTGCTCACTGTCATCTGCCATGTCTCTCCACACTTTCCTCTTGTCCTATGTTGACATCCTGGCTCAACCCTAACCGTAGTTTCATGTTCACACCATTGCTCAGCCTTAATCTTAACCCTAACCCTAGCTTCATGTCCACACCCTGGCTCAACCCTAGCTCTAGCTTCATGTCCACACACCCTGGCACAACCTAACCCTAGCCATAACCCTAACCCTAGCTTCATGTCTACACCCTGTTTCAACCCTTACCATAGCCATAACCCTAACTCTAACCCTGCTGTTTATATATTAGTGTAAACACTATGTCTGTGCTGAATAACATAGCTGAATCTGGGACCAATTTAACAACCGTCATCATGCATACATCATGCAGACCATGATGTAAAAACAAAAACTGCGTTATTTTGAATGCAGTTGAACTGACTTTCATAAAACTGAAATTTTATGGGAAAACACTTTTACAGCAGTTTCATTACTGCAGTAAAAGTGTAGTTATTCTATTGCTGTAGTACTGCAGTCAAACTGCAATAAACAGTTATGTTACTGCAGTACTGCTACTGTAGTACAACTGCACATTAAATGCATATAAAATGTGTCACTAGTACTAGTAACGCACAGAATCAAAACATGTGTAGTGTATCTTCTTAAATGCAATATACAAAAGAAAAATAATCGGAAATGTGAAATTCAATAATTACTTTATTCTTAAAATTCCAAGGTCAATTGTAATGACATAAATAAAAAATGTAAATGAACATTTTACATTACCTTAAATAACTAATTAAGACAAAGCCGAAAAAAGAGAGATATGAGAGAAAGAGAGAAAAGCAGAGAGAGAGAGAGAGAGAGTGTGTGTGTGTGCGCGTACATGAGAGAAAGAGAGTTACGGCCTCTGCTTCAAATTCTTGATTTCCTTAACAATTGGACACAGCAGGTCAAGGTGGGACAGTGGATGTCAGACAAGCGCACCACTAGCGGGGAATCTCCTCGAGGCTGTGCGCTTTCTCCGCTGTTGTACATCTTGTACACTAATGACTTTAAAAGCACCTACACTGGTAGACACCTGATAAAGTTTGCAGACGACACAGCACTTGTCAGTCTATTCCAGGGTGACGAGGAGGAGCACGGGCCAGTCTTGGAGGTATTTTTCACGTGGTGTGACGACTCTCACTTAGTGCTCAATACAACAAAGACCAAAGTGATGCACATCGATTTTAGGAAAAATGTAACACCTTCCCCACCGACTGTTGTTAAGGGACAAGACATAGATGTAGTGGAGCAGTATAAATACCTACTTGACCACAAGATACAATGGGAAATGTGTACTAAGCAGATTTAAAAGAAAGGACAGCAAAGGAAACGTAGCTATTTTAATGTTGATTGTGTTCTATTGTCACTGTTTTACAAGTCATTCATTGAAAGTATCTTAACATATTAACATAATTTGCTGGTACGGAAATGCTAGTGTCTCTCAGAGAAATATGTTAAGAAAAATTGGTAGCTCTGATAGTAAGGTGCTAGGGGTCAAGCAGACAGGTCTGGAGGTCATTTATGATATAAGAGCCTTAACAAAAGCCCACTGATGGACCCCAGACATCCTCTTTACCAGGAGTTTGAGCTACTCCCCACTGGGCGACGTTACAGGGTACCAGGGCACAAAAGAAATAGGGCCAAATGATCCTTTGTCCCAGCAGCAGTAAGGCTCCTGAACATTGTGGTTGATAGAGGCCTACAGCTAACATTGTGGTTGATAGAGTGTTCTGTTGTGTATACTGTACAGATGAACCATTGATCGCTCATGAATTACTCTTTTTCTACTTGTATTTACTGTCTGTATATGTCCTTTGTCTATTGTATCTCTGATTATGTGTTATGTATGCACAGAGCCGCAACCAAAATTTCCCCACGGGGATAATAAAGTAATGATCTTATCTTATCTTTACACCCTGCCCTCATTGTTCAGCTATGTCCGGATCACTGCCTTCACTTGTCCGAAGTCCACCCCAAATTTCTGAATGACGTGATCTGTAGTGAAACATAATACACACAAAGAACCGCATTAGTAAGCAATCAAAACACTTCTGATTTTTTCTGGTCCACACTATATAGCACAATTAAGGCCAGCATCAAGACAAATTGGATTAATTCATCTTGTGTGAGCTACTGCTGTCTTTTTAAACCTGTGTCAATGATCAGAAATCAAACAGGTCATCAGATAGGGCGTGATGGCTGATATGCTATAGATGCTAGGATTAGGTTTAGGTATTGAGCTGAGGTTAGGGTTAGGGTTCTGGATAGTAAGTAAGAAATGTGTTGATAGTTAGTTGAACATTTAGGCACATTCCAAATAGTGTAAATAACCTTTGTCAGTGTTTAAGCCTTCGTATGTCTACATAGAGCTAAGCCTTTGTCTGTGTATAATCCCATCCCCCTGTGCATTGCTAATTATGACAATGACATACCAATTAAATGCTGTACTTCTCTTTTGGGTAGGGATTCCTTCACAACATCCTTGTCGCATTGGATGCCCTCCTCCCATTCAGCAAATGTGTTGCCAACATTTGGACCAGTGGTTACATTATAAATGGGTTAACCTGATTTGGACCTAGTAGGTGTCTGGATGAGGACGTTCAGTGTAATGTGACGTGGGCTACTGATTTCAAGTCCTGATAGCTGAATGCCTCTATATGCTGATGTTAGTACTTCCATCTACAGTACACCTTCAGTTGCCGTATCATGTGACTATGGACTGCTGCTGGCATCACGTTTACATGGATTGATTTATCCTATGTAGTTGAAAATGGCGCACATTTTGCAAATGGCTCATCAATTCAGTAATAGAGGTGGATTGACTGTCAAAGAAGAGGATTATTTCAGCTGCTTCTACAGGCATCTGAACCTATCTGACTCAGCAACCTGGAGGATATACAGTATACAGTACAACATGCTGCTTCAAAACTGAACACTTATTCAGACAAGTTCAGAGCCATTTCCATGGATACTGGCAGTAACTTAGCAACGACCGTGTCTGTCTGTTGTCATGGAAGCATATGTCTCATTACATGTGATGTACTCTGCTCTCTCTCTCACACACATATGCATGCACGCATGAGCGAGTGTGTGTGTGTGTGTGCATGAGCGTGTACATGCATGTGTGTGTGTCAATACAATACATGCATCTTTCACCAGCTTGCACTTTAATATATGATCTATTGCAGTACGTGCACTATTAAATCAGTAAAGGATAGATGATGTACCTTAGCTTAATGTGGCACAACCAGCTCCTCATCTGGGAACAAAGTCCCATTCCCACTTTAGCTTGGGAGCTCACTCTCTCCAGTACACTTTCATTATTTTCTCTAAGAGCTGAGAGCTATAAACATCACATTCCTCTGCTCAGAAGCTTAATGGAATCTGGGCTGAATAGGACAAATTGCAGATGTCAGCAGCATGTAGCTACAGGAGATGGGGATTTCCCTGCTGTGTCTCCTTTCTAGTGATGTGGGTGTGGGGATGGATGGATGGATGGATGGATGGATGGATGGATGGATGGATGGATGGATGGATGGATGGATGGATGGATGGATGGATGGATGGATGGAGAGAGGGGTATCCCACCATCCAGTGTTTGACATATCCTTAGGCTACTACTGAGTGGATGTGGTCTGGGAGCTCAACTCAATCAATGACTGGATGTCTGAGAAAGAGCATGTTGTAGCAGTGGTCTAAGGCACTGCATTGCAGTGCTAGCTGTGCCACTAGAGATCCTGGTTCGAATCCAGGCTCTTTTGTAGCCGGCCGTGACTGGGAGACCCATGGGGCGGCGCACAATTGGCCCAGCGTCGTCCAGGGTAGGGGAGGGAATGGCCGGCAGGGATGTAGCTCAGTTGGTAGAGCATGGTGTTTGCAACGCCAGGGTTGTGGGTTTGATTCCCACAGGGGGACTCACTAAACTGTAAGTCGCTCTGGATAAGAGCGTCTGCTAAATGACGTAAATGTAAATGTAGCAATATAGAATAATGCAAAAAAGTTCAATGTAAACCTGGCTACTACTGTAGTTATAGTGTTACTATAATATATACACTGGAATATGTACTGTGAACACGGCAAGATGACCTAAACACAAATATTTACATTATGTGGTCAGTTATGGAAGAGTACCAACCTTGAATAAATTCAATGTATCCGCATAGAATTGTTTAATAATGGATCAAATATTGTCGTAATGACGTCACTGCTCTTGGAAACTGGGTGGAGAGCGTGCTGCAGGTGGGACTAGAGAGCTCTGTCTTCTCAGCTTCCATTCGGCGGTAGACCGTTACCTCTCGCACAACTAACCCGCTTTTTGTTGTGAGACGCGGAGGGTTGCGGAGTCATGGGCAAGCTTAAGGAATTCGATATTACTTTCACCAACAACAAAGTGGTCTACAGCCCTGGCGAATCCATAAGTGGAACTGTGAAAATTACAACTGGTACCTCAATGCAATATAAGGGTAAGATCACATTTTTTTTGTTTTGTGTAGCACTGGCTCAATGAAGCGCATCAGGGTTCGATTTCGGTGGACGAACTGAACGAGAGGGGAGGAACTTTTCCTCTATTTACATGACCTAAACAAAAGATAACGTCCTTCAAGTTTTCTATTGTCCGTTCTATTTGTCTTTTGTCATGCAAAATAGTATTGAAGTAGCCTACATTTATGTTGGATACATATTGCGCATTGGTTCTGGAAAAGTGGGCATGCCTGTTCTTGACTGTGACAGCCGCTGATTTCAGATGTTTACTGCAGTTTTGGTAAGAGATCAAATCAGACAGTAGGCTACATCCTGTAACGTTACCGCATCCTGTTTATTTCTAGTTTAGTATGATCTGTAGCTTAGTGTTCATTGTTTCATATCTGTTGCTAGTTATAATGGAATGTCGTGGAGCAAAACCACAAGCATAGAAAGTCAACAGGTGTGGTTGTGTAGTGATTTTCTAATTTTAATCTGGTCAATTGTTACTAAAAAAGACCGAATATTTTAGGTTTTGCATAGATATGCTGTTTTAGATATGGTAGATGTGGACTAACACTGGATGAACAGTTCTAGAGAAGGTAGGTTAGGTAAAGTGGAGGGCAGCTTGTAAGATTTCCATGGAGGTACACAAAGAATCCATTGTTTATATTGTGTGTGTAGAAGTGATTTTAGACTGGATTAATGTCAGATAATAGGGGAATGCAATCAGTCTATAGCCAGAGACAACTTTCACATAAGGTCTATGTAAATGGAGAACCTGAAGGAATTACCCTTATTCCCAAAGGTAATTCACCTTCCCCTCTTTCACATGATATATGACCATTACACAACATTATTAAACAGTTCCTTGTTGCAACCAAATTCTGTATACAGTATAGAGTTTTCAGATTTGTGAGATGAAAGTCTCATCTCACTGGCAGATGAGGCTAGTGAGATATCAAGCATATATTAGGAATTGAGACTTTGGCCCTCCACGTTGGCAAGTGTGGTTACTTGAAATGCAAACCCTTCCCAGAATCCCCATTAATGTAGTCTGACTAATGCAAAGTATTTTGCAAGCCTCCATCATCTGACTTCCCAAGTTCCTCTTCAATGTATGTTTGCTTTCTTGGTGAATACTTGCACATGGATCTGATCCAAATTTGAAATCACATTATTCTACATGTGTTATTCCGGTAGCTATTGTTATTAAGTTTGAATAATACAGTTTTCCTGTCTGAATCATGTTGTGTGACATGGTGAATTCAAGCCAACATTTCTTATTGTCCTTGACCGTCTGAGTCTGACACACCTTGACATGTCTATGTATGTATTAGTGGATTAAGCACCATCCTATGTTTGCAGACCTGTGACAGATGATGTTACAAGAGTTGTACAAGATTTTCTCTGATATGTTACACTTTGAGGTCATATTGGACCTGACTGCGCACTTGACACCAGGCAGGCACTCACCAGGCTCCGGCCCGGTGAGCACACATCCCTATGGTGACTGATGGGACTAGTAAGGGCGAGCTCTCAGGACACAGACACTTGGGGGGTAGTGTTAGTAGGGAGGTGTTGTCATCAGCCTAGCACCCTAACACCCTCATGGCACCCAGCAGTTGTGCTGGCCTAATGACCTACATATCAACAAGGTGAAGATACCTCGTTGCTTCGGCAGTTTTAAGTAGATCGTCTATGAATACACACAAAGCACTCACATTAGACTTCTACTGTGAAACACGTGACCAGACCATGGTATCACCTCAGTGTGATATATGGTACTTCCTTGCTGAATGAAGACACTTTAGGGTAAGATATTCTGGCCCCATTTCAGGCTCTTTCTCAGCCAAGACATCATACTTTAATGTACAGTTGAAGTCGCAAGTTTACATACACTTAGGTTGGAGTCATTAAAACTCGTTTTTCAACCACTCCATGAATTCCTTGTTAACAAACTATAGTTTTGGCAAGTCGGTTAGGACATCTACTTTGTGCTTGACAATTTTTCCAACAATTGTTTACAGACAGATTATTCCACTTATAATTCACTGTATCACAATTCCAGTGGGTCAGAAGTTTACATACACTAAGTTGACTGTGCCTTTAAACAGCTTGGAAAATTCCAGAAAATTATGTCATGGCTTTAGAAGCTTCTGATAGGCTAATTGACATAATTTGAGTCAATTGGAGGTGTACCTGTGGATGTATTTCAAGGCCTACCTTCAAACTCAGTGCCTCTTTGATTGACATCATGGGAAAATCAAAAGAAATCAGCCAAAAATAAAGTAGACCTCCAGAAGTCTGGTTCATCCTTGGGAGCAATTTCCAAACGCCTGTAGGTACCACGTTCATCTGTACAAACAATAGTACGCAAGTATAAACACCATGGGACCATGCAGCTGTCATACCGCTCAGGAAGGAGACATGTTCGGTCTCCTAGAGATGAACGTACTTTGGTGCGAAAAGTGCAAATCAATCCCAGAACAACAGCAAAGGACCCTGTGAAGATGCTGGAGGAAACAGGTACAAAAGTATCTATATCCACAGTAAAACGAGTCCTATATCGACATAACCTGAAAGGTCGCTCAGCAAGGAAGAAGCCACTGCTCCAAAACCGCCATAAAAAAGCCAGACTACGGTTTGCAACTGCACATGGCGACAAAGATCATACTTTTTGGAGAAATGTCCACTGGTCTGATGAAACAAAAATATAACTGTTTGGCCATAATGACCATCGTTATGTTTGGAGGTAAAAGGGGGTAACTTGCAAGCCGAAGAACACCATCCCAACCGTGAAGCACGGGGGTGGCAGCATCATGCTGTGGGGGTGCTTTGCTGCAGGAGGGACTGGTGCACTTCACAAAATAGATGGCATCATGAGGAAGGAAAATTATGTGGATATATTGAAGCAACATCTCAAGACATCAGTCAGGAAGTTAAAGCTTGGTCGCAAATGGGTCTTCCAAATGAACAATGACCCCAAGCGTACTTCCAAAGTTGTGGCAAAATGGCTTAAGGACAACAAAGTCAAGGTATTGGAGTGGCCATCACAAAGCCCTGACCTCAATCCTATCGGAAATTTGTGGGCAGAACTGAAAAAGCGTGTGCGAGCAAGGAGGCCTTCAAACCTGACTCAGTTACACCAGCTCTGTCAGGAGGAATGGGCCAAAATTCACCCAACTTATTGTGGGAAGCTTGTGGAAGGCTACCCGAAACGTTGACCCAAGTTAAACAATTTAAAAGCAACGCTACCAAATACTAATTGAGTGTATGTAAACTTTTGACCCACTTGGAATATGATGAAAGAAATAGAAGCTGAAATAAGTCATTCTCTCTACTATTATTCTGACATTTCACATTCTTAAAATAAAGAGGTGATCCTAACTGACCTAAGACAGGGAATATTTACTAGGATTAAATGTCAGGAATTGTGAAAAACTGAGTTTAAATGTATTTGGCTAAGGTGTATGTAAACTTCCGACTTCAACTGTAAATGCCTGGCTATGTGATCAATGAAATCATCCTTTTAAATGCAATGGCTGCCCTATTTGATTTATGGCATCATCATCCATTAAATGCCTTGGCTCTAAATCTGATCAATGACAGAATGTTTTAAATGCCCTGGCTGTGACCTGAGAAATTGTCTTGATTTGCTTCCAGTAGTAATGCCAGCCATGTTTTTCTAGACAGTGATTGGTGAAACATTACGACCTGATGAATAGGGTCCAGGAGTACTCTGTGTTCCTATCAGAGGCTGTACATTCAGAAGAGTCATATTCCAATCCCCTCACTATCCCTCTCAAAACACCAGACACATAAACCTTTTTTTGGGGAATCCAACCAAAATCCATTTAGATTAGTGAGAGCAGAAAATGCATGATGTTTTCCTGTGTCCAACCTTAACATTGAGATTCACATTAGGAATGCCAGTGTTAAAATGTATGACAAATGTATCCCATCTTCTCTTGATATGGTTGCTGCTGCCCCACTCTAAAGCAATGATAATACCTCCACTGTCCTTTGTGACAAATGTCAGCACTCTTATCTTATCTCTCCCTCTGAGTTTTTTTCCACAATGGATGTTGCCTATAGAAGCTTGATGCCTCAGAGCGAGAGGAGGGAAAATTGGGTGAAATTATTATCTTTCTTCTTGCCTCACCATTGTCCGTGAGCTGCCTAGTTTCTACACAATCAGCCTGGTCTCCTCTCATTTAGTCAGTCTGCATGAAGTCTGTGAGGCCCTAGGAGACAGTGGGTCCTCAAGAGCTTTTTTAAATTATTCTGCTGATGTGTAGCCAAGTCTATTTCGCTAGCCAGCCCTAGCAAGCCCTGAATCCTGTTGAGGAACATCAGACACTGCATTAACACCAGGTTCTTGTATTTCATTATGTCATCGTCACTATAGGCAACAGAACTGCTGTGAGGATATTTTAGTAAAGGAGATCGATCTGATTGACGTCAAAGGGGTGTGTCTTTTCTGTGGGTAAATATGTGTATGTGTGTGTATCTGGCACTACAGTGTATGCTATATGTGTACCATTATTACATGCATTTCTTCATCATATGAGCTATATGGATTTGCTCCATAGCTGCCTTGTATTTACATTGTGGTCTGAGTGAGGTGTATACAGTTACCCAGTATTGTACTGCAATAAATAGAATAGTAAGTACAGTGGCGTCTGCAGCCCCTGGTGTGTCTGCTATGGTTAGTATGTAGAGCTGGACCTTGGATGATGAGGGAGATTCACTGGCCCACTGTATAATTGATGAAGAGTAGACCCTTAGTCTGTATTTCCATTGATTAGCTAGCAGAGGAAGACAAAACAGAAATAAACACACACAAATAATGCACCTGTTATTACGATTTGTTATTATTTTGTTGTGCATTTCTAGCCATATCCCAAAAATGTTAGGTCTGATTCTTTGCAATTAATTCAGCACAGGTACACATACAGGCTAGCGCGGGTACACCAAGGCTTTACATTTTTTGTGTGTATTAAACTTAGCATTCATTCAGTGGCAGGGAAACCCGCAGAGTCAATAATAAGAGTGTGACCTTCCCTTTATAGATCTGACGTGGTGGCTGTGAGAGTCAGGGTGTCTATTATATTCACTGTGCTGTTCTGTGTTGACTGACTGTCTGTCTCTCCTGGAGCTTCCCCTGGGTGAGCAGCATAGTGGGCCCCAGTCTGAATATAGACATCTGATACAGTAAGGTAACACCACTGTATTGATGCTGCTGGTATCAACAGAAAACAGGTTGTTGTCAGAATATATAATTGGCTCTTGCAGCTGATCCATCTGATGAGGCCTGATTTCTGCACTTTCAATGTGATGTTAGTAGTGGGGCACTAGCGAGAGTAATACTTAAAACACAGATACAGTTGAAGTTGGAAGTTTACATACACCTTAGCCAAATACATTTAAACTCAATTCCTGACATTTAATCCTAGTAAAAATGTCCTGTCTTAGGTCAGTTAGGATCACCACTTTATTTTAAGAATGTGAAATGTCTGAATAATAGTAGAGAGAATGACTTATTTCATATTTTATTTATTTCATCACATTCCCATTGGGTCAGAAGTTTACATGCACTCAATTAGTATTTGGTAGCATTGCCTTTAAATTGTTTAACTTGGGTCAAACGTTTCGGGTAGCCTTCCACAAGCTTCCCACAATAAGTTGGGTGAATTTTGGCCCATTCCTCCTGACAGAGCTGGTGTAACTGAGTCAGGTTTGTAGGCCTACTTGCTCACACACGCTTTTTCAGTTCTGCCCACACATTTTCGATAGAATTGAGGTCAGGGCTTTGTGTTGGCCACTCTAATACCTTGACTTTGTTGTCCTTAAGCCATTTTGCCACAACTTTGGAAGTATGCTTGGGGTCATTGTCCATTTGGAAGACCCATTTGCGTCCAAGCTTTAACTTCCTGACTGATGTCTTGAGATAATTTTCCTTCCTCATGATACCATCTATTTTGTGAAGTGCACCAGTCCCTCCTGCAGCAAAGCACCCCCACAGCATGATGCTGCCACCCCCGTGCTTCACGGTTGGGATGGTGTTCTTCTGCTTGCAAGCACCCCCTTTTCCCTCCAAACATAACGATGGTCATTATGGCCAAACAGTTCTATTTTTGTTTCATCAGACCAGAGGACATTTCTCCAAAAAGTACGATATTTGTCCCCATGTGCAGTTGCAAACCGTAGTCTGGCTTTTTTATGGCGGTTTTGGAGCAGTGGCTTCTTCCTTGCTAAGCGGCCTTTCAGGTTATGTCGATATCGGACTTGTTTTACTGTGGATATAGATAATTTTGTACCTGTTTCCTCCAGCATCTCCACAAGGTCCTTTGCTGTTGTTCTGGGATTGATTTGCACTTTTCGCACCAATGTACGTTCATCTCTAGGTGGGGAAATCAGACCTGGACCTATTCAGCCTGTTTGTTTGTAGCTGGCTGATAATGGATCTTGGTTGAGCTTGTAGCAAACAGAAATAGACAAACATTTACTGTAACCCAACACTCATGAACCGTAACAGGAACCACTGCTCTCACTATAGACACTCTTTACCTTTCCATGTAATGTGGCTCAGTTGGTAGAGCATGGCACCTGCAATGCCAGGGTTGTGGGTTCGATTCCCACGGGGGACCAGTATGAAAATGTATGAACTCACTACTGTAAGTCGCTCTGGATAAGAGTGTCTGCTGAAATGTAATGACTGACTGGCTTGGTTTAGTTTTCCCTGCAAGACCCACAAGGCTTTCAAACGTGTGTCATTGGGATGGTGAGGTCATGTAATGAGTTTAAACTTTTATGGTTCATTCCCTGGTGAGGAGTGGTTGGCTGGGTAACCACTAACCAGCATTAACCTTGATGACTCCTGTCTCAATCCCACTTCAGCAAACACTCTGGCACCTGTCCCTGCATTCCTGGCTGTAAATTGTAGTGAGTCACAAAGAAGACTTCCCCACAGGGCCTGGGTCTCAGTTTCTCCCTGGTCTGTCTAGACTGAGTAGTTTAACTAAATCATGATATAATCATAGATAGGGCTTGCACAATTACGTATAATCATGTAATTTAAGATTATGGATGAAGACCGTCATGAAAATAAAATAACCTCCATAACCATAAAAAAACGAAACAGCCGGGCATTCATGCAGTTGAGTCAGTTTCCGCAGTAACATGGAGTCTTTACAACGTGATGAAACTTTGTTGCGCCTGGCTGAGTTTTCATCTATATTTTCCATAGCTGTCTATTTACCACCACAAACCAATGCTGGCATTAAGATTGCACTCAATGAGCTGTATGAGGCCATAACTAAACAGGAAAATGCTCATCCAGAGGCAGCGCTCCTAGTGGCCGGGGACATTAATGCAGGGAAACTTAAATCCGTTCTACCTCATTTCTACCAGCATGTTAAATGTGCAACCAGAGGAAAACAAACTCTAGACCACCTTTACTCCACACACAGAGACGCATACAAAGCTCTCCCTCGCCCTCCATTTGGCAAATCTGACCATAACTATATCCTCCTGATTCCTGCTTATAAGCAAAAACTAAAGCAGGAAGCACCAGTGACTCGGTTAATAAAAAAGTGGTCGGATGACGCAGATGCTAAACTACAGGACTGTTTTGCTAGCACAGACTGGAACATGTTCCGGAATTCTTCAGATAGCTTTGAGGAGTATACCACATCAGTCACTGGGTTCATCAATAAGTGCATCGATGACGTCGTCCCCACAGTGACCGTACGTACATACCCCAACCAGAAGCCATGGATTACAGGCAACATCCGCACTGAGCTAAAGGGTAGAGCTGCCGCTTTCAAGGAGCGGGACTCTAACCCGGACGCTTATAAGAAATCCCGCTATGCCCTCCGACGAACCATCAAACAGGTAAAGAGTCAATACAGGACTAAGATTGAATCGTACTACACCGGCTCTGACGCTTGTTGGATGTGGCAGGGCTTGAAAACTATTACAGACTACAAAGTGAAGCACAGTCGCGAGCTGCCCAGTGACACAAGCCTACCAGACAAGCTAAACCACTTCTATGCTCGCTTCGAGGCAAGCAACACTGAAGCATTCATGAGAGCACCAGCTGTTCCGGATTACTATATGATCACGCTCTCCGTAGCCGATGTGAGTAAGACTTTTAAGCAGGTCAACATTCACAAGGCCGCAGGGCCAGACGGATTACCAGGACGTGTATTCCGAGCATGTGCTGACCAACTGGCAAGTGTCTTCACCGACATTTTCAACATGTCCCTGACTGAGTCTGTAATACCAACATGTTTCAAGCAGACCACCATAGTCCCCGTGCCCAAGGACACTAAGATAACCTGCCTAAATGACTACCGACCCATAGCACTGACAGCTGTAGCCATTAAGTGCTTTGAAAGTCATGGCTCACATCAACACCATTATCCCAGAAACCCTAGACCCACTCCAATTTGCATACCGCCCGAATAGATCCACAGATGATGCAATCTCTATTGCACGCCACACTGCCCTTTCCCACCTGGACAAGAGGAACACCTACGTGAGAATGCTATTCATTGACTACAGCTCAGCGTTCAACATCATAGTGCCCTCAAAGCTCATCACTAAGCTAAGGATCCTGGGACTAAACACCTCCCTCTGCAACTGGATCCTGCACTTCCTGACGGGCCGCCCCCAGGTGGTAAGGGTAGGTAACAACACATCTGCCACGCTGATCCTCAACACGGGGGCCCCTCAGGGGTGCGTGCTCAGTCCCCTCCTGTACTCCCTGTTCAACCATGACTGCATGGGCAGGCACGACTCCAACACCATCATTAAGTTTGCCGACGACACAACAGTGGTAGGCCTGATCACCGACAACGATGAGACAGCCTATAGGGAGGAGGTCAGAGACCTGGCTGTGTGGTGCCAGGATAACAACCTCTCCCTCAACGTGACCAAGACAAAGGAGATGATTGTGGACTACAGGGAAAAAAAGGGGACTGAGCACGCCCCCATTCTCATCGATGGGGCTGTAGTGGAACAGGTTGAGAGCTTCAAGTTCCTTGGTGTCCACATCACCAACAAACTATCATGGTCCAAACACACCAAGACAGTCATGAAGACAGGAGACTGAAAAGATTTGGCATGGGTCCTCAGATCCTCAAAAGGTTCTACAGCTGCACCATCGAGAGCATCCTAACTGGTTGCATCACCGCCTGGTATGGCAACTGCTCGGCCTCCGACCGCAAGGCACTACAGAGGGTAGTGCGTACAGCCCAGTACATCACTGGGGCCAAGCTTCCTGCCATCCAGGACCTCTATACCAGGCGGTGTCAGAGGAAGGCCCTCAAAATTGTCAAAGACTCCAGCCACCCTAGTCATAGACTGTTCTCTCTGCTACCGCACGGCAAGCGGTAACGGAGCGCCAAGTCTAGGTCCAAAAGGCTTCTCAACAGCTTCTACCCCCAAGCCATAAGACTCCTGAACAGCTAATCATGGCTACCCAGACTATTTGCACTGCCCCCCCACCCCCACCCCATCTTTTTACGCTGCTGCTACTCTGTTAATTATTTATGCATAGTCACTTTAACTTTACCCACATGTACATATTACATCAACTACCTCAACTACCCGGTGCCCCCACACATTCACTCTGCACCGCTACCCCCCTGTATATAGCCTCCCTACTGTTATTTTATTTTACTTCTACTCTTTTTTTCTCAACACTTTTTTGTTGTTGTTGTTTTATTTTACTTTATAATTAAAAATAAATGCATTGTTGGTTAAGGGCTGTAAGTAAGCATAATGTCTACACCTGTTGTAGTCGGCGCATGTGGCAAATATAATTTGATTTGATTTGATTTGAAACAAGCAAGGTGTTGTAGCGAACCTCCCACTACCTCCCCCTTTGGCTTAGACATATGATTGGACCTTTTCTGACCTGCGTACCCCAACTGCCTCATAAACCCCTACTCTATCAGAAGCCCTCGGTGGAAGCCCACCCCTTCCTCACCTGCCACGTTCCTCTCTTTTCTCATCTTCCCTTCGTCTCTTCCGCTCTAAGTTAACTTCGTTCCCTAAAGTTATATTTGCATGGCTAGTCTACTTGGCTGCACTGGAGACATTGGTTTTTAGTTGATTTCCTTTCCCTGTGTCTCTCTTCTGCAATGATCTGACAGACTTGACAAGTGTAAGCAATAAGCTGATGCCCATCATTTGACTGGGTTTAACTTGTTAAATTGTTACAGATCAGTGCAGACAGGTAGCTAGTCTAAAGATCAGACTCTTCCTGGGTGGGGATGGATGAGCCACCTACCACTGATACACTGCGACAGGAACATTGGTATCCTGCTTTGAGATACAGATTACATTTTTATTGTCATTATCTACCCACCAGCTAGAGTTTCCAGTTAGGGTGTGCTGTTATCTGTTGACACAATGTCACAGGCGATAGCCTGTTTTATTGTTTATTAGTACTGTATAAGCTCACGAAACTAACTGATTTCCTCGAACTGATTTCCTTTAACCCTCATGATGACAAGGATGCAAACATTGATCAAGCATTGGAATTATTATCTTGAAAGGTCAGGGTTCAAGTGAACCCAGCCTTGGAGACAGAGGCCCTTGTAGACAGAAGGTGTGGGCTGGAGACTAGAAAGGTTGTGTTGTGGGTGGTGGGAGGCTGGAAGCGCCTATGGAATGTCACACATTCCACAGTACCACTTTCTACTGCTGGACACAGAATGGAAGGTTTGATGGGTCTGAGCTGACTACCCAACACACAAGTCCACTGAGTGTACAACCTCTATCACCTGAGACAGGTCAGCAAGCCAGCAGCTGTGTGTGTGTGTGTGTGAAGGGAATGTGTTGGTTACCATGCCACTAACGCTTAAGATCAGTGGCCACTGGAGAGAGGGGGTTTCTACCCTCCTTCCTTGCCTCTCCACCTGTAATAGTCTAGGTTCGTTCCCAGGTGCCCTTTCTCACTTTAACCCTCCCCCTCTCCTCTCAAAACAAAGGCTCCTCTGGCCTCTGGAGTTTTTCCATGTCCCTCTAGTTTACATCATCTCACACAACAGTTTATGCTACTCGTATTCAGTTGTTTGGTAATGGAATCATGTTGGAAATACATTTATCAGGTCACAGATGTCTCTATTTGACCTAGTTTGCTGTATGTCAGATCAAGTGGAAACAGTATTTAAGGATTTATCACAAAATCACCCAAACTGACCTGGTTATTTCCTATTTGTGCACATGGGTAAGTAACAACATTCATTTCACCCGTGTTTGAACTGCTCAGGATGCTAAGAAATGTTCTGAAGTAGATAAACAAATGACTTCGATGAGTCTTTGAAAACAGCCCTTAACATAGAAACACATTGATGTGCATAGATTTCACAGATTTTCACAAATTACAATCTAATCCTTCCACACAAATTCAGCAGATCCTCCAACTCAATAATGTGTACTATAATTAGGATTTGATTGAATCCAATTTTTTGCATGTGGTCATTTCCATGTAAAAGGACCCATGAGCACAAACATGTGAAGTTCAAATTGGGTGTCGAATGATAGCTAAGTGTTTATATTTTTGAGAAATCTATGCTAAAAATCCAAAAAATATGGAAGAAGCAAAAGCTCTGATTTCTGGTCTAACAGATGGAAAAGGGGTCTTAGAAAACATCTACCAAAAAAAGTCTTAAAATATATTAGAAATACATCAAAACACAATAATGTTGAAGTAAAGACTCCTGCCAACTAATATTAACACTTATATTTAGTTTTTGAAACATTTTTCTGCCTTCTGTAAGTTTAAGAAACATTGCCTTGTGCCTTGAAATTCCGTTACCAAAAACCCACATATCTTTATAATATCATATATAATATCAAAACCCACATACATTTAATTTCTCTCCCTCATGAGGGAGAATAATGAAAGTTCACAGAAGTAAGAAGTAAAGGTAGACCTATACATTAGTTAGTGTTTTTATTGATATCAATTTTGTTTATGAATTATGAATGGAATTGAATTGGCTACAATGGGAAATCATAGTCACAAACCACAGTTGGGTTCACAAATTTGGACAGCGCAGTAGAGTGCAGTACAGAAAAGTAGAGTTCAGTAGTACTGTATAGTAGTGTACAGTACAGTACACAGTAGAGCACACTAGAGTTGAGTACACTATAATATACTGTACTGAACTCTACTGTACTTTGATTGGTTCAGATTTGGTCCGTCTTGTTTGGGGGCAGAGCTCATTAAAATCGCTAGTGTGTAGAACAATACCCAAATATCCAAAGGAGAATATTGCATATTTGTACTTTGTGTACCTATTTAGCATACAACACCATGAAGAGAATGGCATTCATATCCATAATTATGTATTTCTGTATAGTACAGATTAGGGACCCATGATGAAATTCCATTAACACAATTCTATTACTGGTTGTAAATCCATTTCACTTACTGTAGTTCAATAATCAAAGCAGATTTTTTCAAAGTCAATGTGTCATGTCATAGCTGACACCCCATTATTTCTGCAGACATTGTTGCATCTTAATTCAGAGCAGATATGTAACAGGCTTTTTGGAAAACGTGGACACAAAGCTGAGGGAGAATTTACCTAAATTCTGTTACCGAACTTTGCATCTGCACAGTTCTTCCAGTAAATGTGTTTTTGTAAAATGTTCAGTGTAAATTGTTAGAAGTTGTAACATATACACCGGTAGTCAGAAAGCAGGTGCAGAAGGTGAGTTTAATATGGAACAGATACAAAATAACAAACATGGGACGCGTACTGAACGTGAGAGAAAACCAATAACACCTCATGACAACTGAGGGCTAAATAAAGGGGGAGTAATCAGGGTAGTGATGAAGTCCAAGTGTGTCTAATAATGGGGTGCAGGTGTGCGTAATGATGGGTTGCCAGGACCAGTAGTTAATAGACCGGTGACGTTGAGCACCGGAGCGGGAGTAGACGTGACAGAAGTAGTCCTTGTGCATAGAGTTGTATGGTTTGTTAAACTTTGAAATCAATGTTTTTTTTTTGGCATACATCTTAAGTGAAAAATCTGATTCTCTAACTTCATTCATACTGGACACAGGGACATAAAAATGGTATCCACAAGTTTATCTGACTCTGGGGAAGGACAGTTGAAGTCGGAAGTTTACATACACCTTAGCCAAATGCATTTAAACTCAGTTTTTCACAATTCCTGACATTTAATCCTAGTAAAAATGCCCTGTCTTAGGTCAGTTAGGATCACCATTTTATTTTAAGAATGTGAAATGTCAGAATTATAGTAGAGAGAATTATTTATTTATTTCATCACATTCCCAGTGGGTCAGAAGTTTACATGCACTCAATTAGTATTTGGTAGCATTGCCTTTAAATTGTTTCACTTGGGTCAAACGTTTCGGGTTTCTGTTGTTCTGGGATTGATTTGCACTTTTCGCATCAAAGTACGTTCATCTCTAGGAGACAGAATGCGTCGCCTTCCTGAGCAGTATGACGGCTGCGTGGTCCCATGGTGTTTATACTTGCGTACTATTGTTTGTACAGATGAACGTGGTACCTTCAGGCGTTTGGAAATTGCTCCCAAGGATGAACCAGACTTCTGGAGGTCTACAATTTTGTTTCTGAGGTCTTGGCTGATTTATTTTGAGTTCCCCATGATGTCAAGTAAAGAGGCACTGAGTTTGAAGGTAGACCTTGAAATACATCCACAGGTACACCTCCAATTGACTCAAATTATGTCAATTAGCCTATCAGAAGCTTCTAAAGCCATGACATCATTTTCTGGAATTTTCCAAGCTGTTTAAAGGCACAGTCAACTTAGTGTAGGTAAACTTCTGACCCACTGGAATTGTGATACAGTGAATTATAAGTGAAATAATCTGTCTGTAAACAGTTGTTGGAAAAATGACTTGTGTCATGCACAAAGTAGATGTCCTAACCAACTTGCCAAAACTATAGTTTGTTAACAAGAAATGTGTGGAGTGGTTGAAAAACAAGTTTTAATGACTCCAACCTAAGTGTATGTAAACTTCCGACTTCAACTGTAGATAAAGGGCCTCATTGCCAAAACCGCAAAGTATCCCTTTATCATCAAAGAGAAAAGCAGATAATGGCAATCAGTCAAAATACATTTTTTTATAAACTGTGCCTTTTGGTGGCTGATTTTACATTAGGAATACTGGGGCATATACTCATCCTTCTGTGGCTTATCTGTATGTATACAATCAAAGCAGATGTCCCCATATTGCAAATGCATTTATATTGACCTAATTCTGACAAATAGCCCCCATATGCAGGGGTGAAAGTAAGCCGGAATGGTCCGGTGGGGTATACAGTACGCAGTGCCGGTAAAACATGAGCCTATCACAATAATTAAAACATATTTTCCAAGACAACTGTAGGCTATTACACTTTTTATTATTACCACATGTAAGTCACATGAAAAATGTGCGAATAGACTTGAAAACTTGTGGATTATGCTCCACGATGCGTTGTGGTTCAACGATAACACTGACATTTTGCCAAGGCAGAGATGAGTGGCCGGGACGGAGACCCACGAGGACAGCAGTGTACATATCAATTCAGGTTACAAGACTTGTGTAGGCCCAAACAATACCGAATGTCATTCATAACACTTTTGGGTGTTTTGTAAGTGATGTCTCTTTGCAGTTATCAAATGGCACTGTATGAATGCCGGAATTATTTTAGAGTGGAGTAGCCTAATAGTTGGAATAGTAACTGAAGTCTGGACACGGACTGTAGCCTATTATAATATTAACTCTTGCAGAATTAGGTGTTCCTCGCAAAATTATAGACCAAGTGTTAAGTTTGTCTTGGAAACAGGAGTGGAGAAATACGATTTATTTCTTTCAGCATCTTGAGAGAATGCAAATGCGAGTTTAGGGACATGTTGTGTAGCCTAAACATGCAATTTCTTTCAGCAACATAAAAGCTGACAGTATTTAATTTTCAACCACATAAAATATGCATCCAAGACAAACTGAAATACTATCAGAAACATGTTTGATCTTTGTCACAGCTTTTAATTTCCTGATGTCATTTTGAAATCGCCCTGGTCCTTAAACGTCCTTGCTCCGTCAGAAAAGCAGAAATGAAAGAGAAAACTTTACCTGTGTCAACTAGATTGTTGATGATGCATTGATCATTCTATCGCTTTATTACATTATTCTGGTGAGCAAGGCTTTACTTATACTGAACAAAAATATAAATGCAACATGTAACAATTTCAAAGATTTTACTGAGTTACAGTTCATGTAAGGAAATCAGTCAATTGAAATAAATTAATTAGGCCCTAATCTATGGATTTCACATGACTGGGCAGGGGTGCAGCCATGGGTGGGCTTTGGAGGGCATAGGCTCACCCACTTGGCAGCCAGGCCCACCCACTGGGGAGCCAGGCCCAACCAATCATAATTAGTTTTTCCTCACAAAAGGGCTTTATTACAGACAGAAATACTCCTTAGTTTCATCAACTGTCCGAGTGGCTGGTCTCAGATTATCCCGATGGTAAAGAAGACAGATATGGAGGTCCTGGGCTGGCATGGTTACACGTGGTCTGCGGTTGTGAGGCCAGTTGGATGTACTGCCAAATTCTCTAAAACAACGTTGGAGGCAGCTTATGGTAGAGAAATGCACATTCAGTTCTCTGGCAACAGCTCTGGTGGACATTCCTGCAGTCAGCATGCCAATTGCACGCGCCCTCAAAACTTAAGACATCTGTGACATTGTGTTGTGTGACAAAACTGCACATGTCGAACTTGGTACTTCATACAGTTAGAACCAAGTATATGTTATTTTCCAAATCACATAAAAATATATCTGGTGATTTATGATTCATTGCATTTTGTATCAGAAAGTAGGCCAGCCCTCTTGAAGTCTCGTAGATCGATGCATTGCACTCTTTTTGTCTATAAAGCCCTCTTGCATAAGCATCCGCCATACCTTACCTCTTTGTTAACCTTCAGACGTATCAGTTACCAGTGTGTGCAAAGCTGTCATCAAGGCAAAGGGTGGCTACTTTGAATAATCTCAAATCTCAAATATATTTTGATTTGTTTAACACTTTTTTGGTTACTACATAATTCCATATGTGTTATTTCATAGTTTTAATGTCTTCACTATTATTCTACAATGTATAAAATAGTAAAAACCCTGAATGAGTAGGTGTGTCCAAACGTTTGACTGATACTGTAGATATGTACAGTATAGTGTAATTGTTGTTTATTGATGTGTTCATGCAGGGCTCATCTGCAAAAGAGACTGTGGTCTCAGCATTACTCCCTGCTTAAATAAAGGTTAAATAAAATAAAATAAAAATTGTTTGAACTGCAGGATGGTTGGAGGAAATATACAAGACCTCTCTACAAGGTCTAAAAAGGAGGCCAAGGGTGTCTGGGACATGGTATGTGCTGGCAGTGGTGGTGACTCGGTGAGATGAGCTGTGGGCTAGACTGTGGTTCAGACAGAGGATGTATGGTAGGGAAATGTGTTGAGGGGAACTTCAGGCCAAACTCTTACAGTAATGTACTGTATCTGTCTGTCCTGCACTGGTGAATGTGAGACTGACTGGACAAAGGAGAATACAGACAAAGCAGCTTCTTATAATAAATAAGCATAAACAGCCCTCTATTAAGATTATAGTGGTCAGTAAGTGCTCTCCCTCTCGCTTCACTCCTCACTCTGACTCCTGACTGGCCATCACAGAAGGAGCAGAACAGATATCTCTCTTCTTAATCAGACGCTGCTGGTCTCTGCTGATTTCCACTGATATCATCAAGCGCTCTTTGGGGATAACCAAACTCTAGCTGGTCTGGTGGTATGCTGTTCATTGCTGCAGCTTGACAGAGGCAGGGTAAACTGTGATCAGACGGCACGCGGCCCTCCTAAGGTCATGAGGCCTGACTGCGCCTGAGCCTAATTGGCGAAGGGGGGATGTTTTGGGTCTGGGTATGGTGCTACTGCAGGAGCACACAGAGAGAAAACGATAACCCTGTAGCATTATGTAACCTCCCCCAGGCTAAGCCTCTTATGCACACAAAACACACATGCATTCACGCACATACACACGCTTTGAATGCAAACACAATGATTCGTCACCCTACTATACTAATAGGAAATGGTGTATGTAAAATACCTTAAGGCACTATCAACCATCTGGTAGTACCTTTTACGCTGAATAAAGATGCTCTTGGTTACTCTCACCCAGGCTTATCCAGGAGGAATTGCACTTTACATGCAAATCCTAACTATTGGACATGTCTTTTAAAAGAAACTACCCCACGTCTTGTGCGACCTTAGCTGAACCGACAGCTCCTGCAGTCCTGTCAGTGCAGGACTCACTTACAGGCATTTGAACTACTAGATCATTAGATCAACTGTCTGTGTGCTCTTTGAGTGTTACTGAGAGACAGTGAAAGGGAGAGGGAGTAGGAGGGAGAGAGATTCGGGGAAAGCGAGAGACTCTCTACTTGTTTGCAGCGCTTTAAGATTTAATGAGAATAGTGAGCGTGGCATTGGATTACTGGAGTGTCTGGATGAGATGAGTTGAGAATGCCTACAGTAAGTATGGGTGATCTCTGCACTGCTAATAGGCCTAATTTAAAACTGGAGACTACCAAGGTTTTCATTGGTGTACCTTTAAATGTGTCATATGCTGTGCATACAAACATTACAGTAATCTCACAAGGGAGTATCAAGGCTTCAGAAGCTTTCCTGTAGTATGTTACACTGTTATGAGCACAGCAAACAACACTATGAGTGTAGTAAACACCTCTGTAGCTAGGGGGAGTCAGCATCGATTTGGCTCTGTGAAAGGTTCCACCCTTTTTATCTAAGGGTGCTTTATCTTAAAGCAACTTATGTGCATGCGTCTATTCACTTGTGTGCTGGTGTGTAATGCTACTGTTGACATCAGGTTCCTCTGAGACCATCCATGGAATGTTCCTCCTGGTTTCCCAACCGATTCAGCAGACCTTCTTAATCTGCTCATTAATACTCCTGGCCCAGTTGTGATGAAACCCCAGCCTCTGGACAGACACAATCCTCCCCTTGTCTGAGCCAATGTGTCCGGCTGTCTGCCTGCTCCTTGTTTTGGCTGGAGGATAAAGAGATACCTCTGTCTGTATTGTTCTCTTAAAGGCCAGACCTTAAACAAACCCGCTGTAGCTCCTCTGTTTTCAGCCCCACCAGTTGAAACCCTACTCATGGTGCACGTAAACAAGGAAATATTGTTATCAGCCCAAAGTCTGTCTATCCGCCTCCCTGCCAGTTCCTCCTGCCTGGCTCACACGCTGACTCATTGTTGCCATGCAGTGATGTCACTAGGGGTCATGTTCTCTAACTGAATTTCTTCATATCTTGATTGGTTGCACAGTAAAGGCAACCCTCTATCTGTTACCAGGGAGTTTCCCCCCCCCCCCCCCCCATTAAAGATATTTGGATTGCCCTCCTAGGCATTTAACAAAAGATGAACTAGGCCTATAACATTAAGCAAATGTTTAAACAGCCATATCCATTCACAGGAGCTATAATATCTTAAGTTAGAAATAACACAGACATATTATAAATAGTATTGCAAAATTGCATAACAGTTTCTGTGAAAGTGTG
Source organism: Coregonus lavaretus (assembly GCF_964263955.1). NCBI lineage: Eukaryota > Metazoa > Chordata > Actinopteri > Salmoniformes > Salmonidae > Coregonus > Coregonus lavaretus. Next base: position 48,394,767 of record NC_139991.1, read on the forward strand.
CGCTAAAGATAGGCATTCCTGTGGGAAGAGGATAAAGGTTGGAATGTCAGGTATAAATAGATCCTTCATACAAAGACAAAAAAAGGGATTTCAAACCTACACAAAGAAGTGTGAGAAAAAGAAAGAGTGAAAATGCAGACTATTTGAAGCTCTTGACCGAGAGTGGTTTGTCAAAGGTCCTGATCATATTAATACTCCCAGTATTGGAGAGATGGAGCAGCCTATGCTGTCTGATCCTTCTGGGATTAGCTGTAATAAATGAAGGTGGTGTTCTCCACGCCTACAGCACTGTTTCTCTGACACACTTATTGAACTGTGGAAGGCTGAAGAGGCCTTGGAAAGACTCCAGTGTATTGGAGTGAACACACACACTCAACAAGACACTGAGTCAGAGCTTGTTCTAGTCTCGTCGCTCCCACCCAGGAATGCATTCAATGATCATTATTCGTGCTTGTTTGACACGCAGAGCTTGTAATACTTCATGGGTAGTCTGGTGAGAGATGACTTAAAGCTGCTAAACTCCTGTTCACATTACTATGTGTGAGTGATCCCTGTGGGCACTGCTTGTAGGTGTGTGAAGGCATATAGTTCTGTGGACAGTGTACATGCTGTCACTCACTGTAATGTGATGCCTAGTATGCCACATAGCCTGTTCATTAGACACGTGTAACTTCCTGGCATTGCAAACCTCTGAGGGCAAAGGCTTGAATTGCTTAAATGCTTGAAATGCTACACTGTAAAACAAATATCTTGTTGTTTTTACAGTAACTTACTGGCAACCAGTTACTGTAAAATAAGGTACTGTATGTTACTGTAAATTCCAAAGAAACTTTGGTTTAACAGCACTTTACTGTAACAGTAATGTACTGTTAAACCAAAGTTTCTTTGGGATTTACAGTAACATATTGTACCTTTTGTACAGTAATTTACAGGTAACAGGCTTCCAGTAAGTTACCGTAAAAACATCACAATGTTTTTACAGTGTAGGTTAGTGATGGGGGAAAATGTATACAGTTACATATCGGGATATCATTTTTTTTTACAATATATCATATCGTTTTGACAATATCACAGTATTATTTTTGCGGTAGTTGGCTGTACCTGCACCAAGTATTTTCCCTTCATAGCTTGTTCTCCATCTTCTTTTTAAATAGGGAGCCCATTTGTTTTCAGTACTTTTATTTCCATGACTGATTAAAACTTTTTGTCTCTATGGCTCTCTCTTGTCCCTCTGCAGCAGACATATGGTGAGTAATATGTTTGTAACATGGAATCACAATAGAAATTACAGTATCGAATAGCAATACATATAGAATCATGATAACATCGTATCTATCGTGAGGTCCCTGGCAATTCCCAGCCCTAGTGTAGTTCCGAATACAGTAGCTGGATTTTGTAGTTTGTATTGAAGATGAAGATGAACAGAGAGGGGGGAGTTGGAAGCTTTATTACTCTTGAAAGATCCAGAAGGAAATCAAACCCTGTTTTTTAGGAGCTTGGATCTGTCTTAGGTCCCCTTGGCTTGGTGTTGGAATAGTGCTTCAAGTCTTAGGAAGGCTTCAACACTGCCTGATGTGAATCTAGGCGTCCGACATCCGCTACATATTGACACACATTGTGGTCTCTGCCTCAGTGCCTTGTTCTCCTGTGTCATGATGCCATCAGACAGACTCACACAACAGCTCCATCTGGTTCAGAGTGGCACTGGAGAGACCGATCCATTATCCAGCTGCAGCCATCCAGCTTCTCTGCCAACCTGCCGCTTCTCTTACCACAGAGCTATTCACTATTCAACCTAACTGCTGCCTGCCAGTCTGTCTGCTGTGGTTGTGGGGTTAGCACATTAGAGAAAGCTAACTAGCTAACTCTACTGTCGAGCGATTACCCAACCTTTTACTGCCATTTACTATATATGTCTCTACAAGGGTTTGTAAATACTGGCCAGTTGCTGCTGCTAGTTATGTTTGTGTACAGTGTACACATATTTCATGCCCCTCCCCTTCACAAATGTGACACCGACCGGCTCGATTCGGTCATATGCAGCAAAATTTGAAATTGTGTTTTTTACATTGGATAAAAGTAGCGATTCAGAGCTAGAAAATGGTATCATACACTGCAGTTGAGGAACAATGGAAAATTAATTCTGCTTTGAATGTTGATAAACTGGGAACCCCACTTTTGAGAAAATGGCTCTTGAATGTTTTGGTACACCTACTGGAGAGCTCTTCTTTGTCTACACCCATTCCGCATTGTTCACATCCTCTTAAGCCTGGCGGGTAGGAGTGTTGGGCCAGTAACCAAAAGGTTGCTGGATCGAATCCCCGAGCTGACAAGGTATAAATCTGTATTTCTGCTCCTGAACAAGGCACTGTTCCCTGGGCGCTGTGGATGTCGATTAAGGCAGCTCCCCGCACCTCTCTGATTCAGAGGGGTTGGGTTAAATGCGGAAGACACATTTCAGTTGAATGCATTCAGTTGTACAACTGACTAGGTATCCCCCTTTTACCACCCATCTCTTTAAAGATTCACATGTGAGGCCATGTGCTAAACAGAGTAAGGTAGTGTAGAAAACAACCAAAGATTTCAAGACTAAAAGTGGTGAAAATACACTTTATCTAGTCCTTGGCCTATACCCTAATCTGACTTTGGTGCAGGTCATGTTGTTCTTCGCATTACCGGTAAACACACACTATATCAATTAAAATATATGTTTATTTGTCACATGCACAGGATACAGAAGGTGTAAACTGTACAGTGAAATGGTTACTTGCATATTTGATTCTTACCCAGACACACTTGTCTAAATTGATGGTTCATGTAAAAGAAATGCTATAACCGCCCCCCAGCCACATCTAGCAAAGTGGATGGGTCACTATTGTCTAGACGTACACAAGTTCATGAAATACAATGGATGACCGTAATCACCCCCAGACACACCTGGCTAACTTGATGGGTCATGTAATCATCTGGTGAGGTGCAGTCTTTTGTTTAGAAATGTAGCTTGCTAGCTAGCTAGCTAAACAATGAACCTAATGGTGCTTTCAAGACAACTGATAACTTGGAAAAATACGAGGTCAAATCATGACGTCAGTGATATTCAGGTCGGAAAGTCGGGGCTCTAGAAAGAGGCCTGAGTTCCCAAGTTGGAATTCCGAGTTGGATGACTGTTCAAAATGATTTTTCCCTGTCGGAGCAAATTTTTTTCCAGGTTCCCAGTTGTCTTGAACGCACTGAAGTCTGAGGTCGGAGATTTCTGAGTTACATGTTCCGAGTTCCCAGTTGTTTTGAATTCGGCAATAATCCCAACCCATACTACTAGCAATACAAACTGATTGTCATAGCTAGCCACCATGCATGAATCTGCAGGCAGCTAAAGCTAACCAACTAGGTTCAATGTTAGCAAGCTAGCTAACATTAGGCTATAATTAGCAATGCAAATGTATTTCTGAGATACAAATAATATTGCTACACAGATCATACACGTAAGTTAGCTAGCGAGCCAGCCAGCTAACTTTAGCTAGCTAGCTCATAGTACGCTTTAACTTGCAATGAAAACGACTTTATGACAAAATTAGAAACATATATTATCTGAAAATGTAGCTAGCTAGACTCTCTTACCCGTATACATGGATGAACGCTTCTCCCTCTCTGGCACGGATGCCATGGTTACCCTTAGTTTGAAGATGTAATCCGGAGACAGGTGTTTTATACAACAGCCTTCTGTGTGTTCTCTTTTCGACTCCCTCCGCATATTTGCAATCAAACGGCAGAATTTTCTCCATCTACTTAGCTATCATACTCTGCTTCCACCGGGCATTCCAGTGATTTCAAAATTCAGTCAACTTCTTCTGTGACAACAACACTGTTGATCGCCGTTTCAGAAAACTCTACAATGTACAATGTCAATGTCTGGTTCAATGAAAATGTTTTGACATAAATCAGGGATTTCCTCATCGTCTGATTCATTTTCAGAGTCAGAGAGAGTCAGCATGGCACGATCGTCCTCCAGAAGTTGGAGAGCTGTAGCAACACTTTTGCAGTTCTTCATGACATCGTTAAAGAAAGACACAGTAGAAAGGATTACCTGCACATACTGAGCAGCTCATGTTATAGACAGAAGCATGCTACATGGCAGACCAATCTGAACTCATCTCTCGGCATGTGCAGCCCATCCATTATCTCAGCCAATCATGGCTAGCGGGAAGGTTCCTGTCTTTTTCCGTGGCTAAACCAACTAGGTGCGTAATTTCAATTTTTTATTCGTATTTATAGATGGCATACAAGTTTGTTATTAAGGCACATTAAAGTTCACATGTTCCAGAAAGCATTTCTGCCAAAAAATGCATTTTTATAAAAATGTATGTTTACGTTCAAATACCTTTCCTGTGAAGTAGTGGCGTGCGACAAACGTCTAGTTTCCTGAAACGAGTCACAAATGTGTTGATATCAAACCGGGGGTGGGGGTGTAGAGGGAAGTGTGTAAACCCATTATGCTGAATGGGGCAGATGGCTTGAGAAACAGATTGCATGGTTTATTTAATGCCCACATGATGGGCCGTTAGTTTAAAGGGCACTGGTCTTTTCTGTGTACTGTGAATTTTGCTGTTGTTCTCCCAAACCAGAACAAACAGGCTCTGCCAGTGGAGGGGAGCCATCTGCTACTTGTGTGTGTCTCTGGTGCCAAAGCTGGCTTCTGCATGGTTGTGAGCCTGTGGTCGCTCGGTCACACAGTCCATAACTGCACAGTGTCATATGGCACCATTTCCGTCCCCTGCATAGATCGCTCTTCTCTATATCTGACCTCTCTCTCCCTCCCGCCATTTCTAACATTATGAGGCCATGAGGGAACATGATGCTATGGGAATGCAGGTTTCTATAAGAGAGGAGGATTATGACCTTGTGTGAACATCGTGTTCCACTGCACATTATCAAAAGGTTTCAGTTCCTCCTTAGAAAGAGAGAGGGGGAGGGACGAAGGGGGAGGAGAGAGAGAGAGAGATAGCATGTGCTGTAGTTGTGTTTGGTGAATTGGGCTTTAGAAAATCTCCCAGGCTTACCCAACTTGTTACATAATCATCTCAACACTCAAACATGGCTGAACACAGCAGGCTGATGATGGGTTTAACAGTAGTTAAACAGTACATTTTGTTTTCCAGGATGTTTTTTTCTAACCATCATTGGACACAATGGTCGCCATTCGACAGTGGTTTCACAACAATATTGGCGAACACTGATACTGTTTCTCCTCTGTTTCCTCCACCTTCTCCATCTGTTGATATCTACACAACACAATCAAGTGTCTGTTTTGTATGATTATTTACGACCAAGAGAGAATTGAGCCCCTTTGCCCAGCAGCAGCAGCCGCCGATAATGATCAAAGTAAGGCATCATGCTTTGTGAGGGTCTGTGGTGTGCCTCGGGTAAGGTCATTATGATGCTAATAAGTCTGCGGCATTCACTGTGTTTTTCTCTCCAACGGTATGCAACTCAACACAAAGGCCCTTAAACCACACAGAGCCTCTCCATACATCACCCCACTAGGCACAGATGTCAATTCAACGTCTATTCCACATTGGTTCTATGTAATTTCATTGAAATTACGTGGAAGCAACGTTGATTCAACCAGTGTGTGCCCAGTGGGACGTCATATGTGTTGTGACTGCTGTGTGCATTCTGATCACACTAACCCTCTGGTTAATTCTCAGTGAAGGAGATAGGAGCTTATCACAGGACATCAGATTAGTAGTGGCCACATGTATGCTACATCATGAAACATGATGAAATCCCCTGGTACACATCTAGGTTGACCTTTACTTATATAATGATAATATTACCCAGAAAACTTCTGGTTCATCTGAAGTTTGATGTAGATGTAGAGTCTGCCTGTCCCAATGGGGCAAGGCTGGCTGGCTCGCCCCATAAAGGCTAGCTATTGGATTTGATTTGCATTAGCGTCTCAGTAACATAATCGATAGCCCCATCAAACAGGTGAGCGGTGAGGCTAATCCAGTCTGTGATTCAGATAACTCTACAAACCCATCACTATTGAATGTTGAGTGCTGCTATTTTTATAAAACACAGTGAACACACCAGGACCAAGGGTATTCTCTCTGAAGGGTCTAATGTTGAACATGGGGCTTCTAGTCAACAGCAAAACATATTTATAGACACCAGTCATTGAAAACTCTGGTGTTCAGTGTTTGTAACATCCATACAGTATATGGGCTCTGTTTTTTATACCAGCTCATTACTTAGATACAAAAAACTCATAGTGGAAACTACCATTTTAGAGAAATATGGACGATAGACTAAGTTAGTAAACTGTATACGGTTGATTGACTCTTTTCTTTCTTTCCATTCCAGCCATTAAGGTGAACTGCCTGGGATCATGTGGGGTCTCCAACAAAATGAACGACATGTCATGGACACTGGAAGAGCAATACTTCAGTAGCACACTGTCTATAGCTGACAAAGGTGAGGACTATGGAAGCCATTTTGGGGCTACTGATACAACATGTATTGAGTATAAGGTATATAATGAGAATCTAAATAGAGGCTCTTGAGTGGCCGTGTTGCAGCCCTCTTCATCTCTGTTGAATTATAAAATGTATGATCATGTAGCTTTCTACCTCGATTAGATTTTTGTCCTCAAGAGCGGTTTTGCACTTTTTATATTGGTGATCATTCTGAGGGATAATTAAAATGTTCCACAGCCCTTGCGACAAAACTAGTGAAACTGCCATCAGCTGAAGTAATAGTTTCCTGCACTAAATGTTCTGTCTGCCCTCTCTGATGAGAGACATGGCTGTGCCTAACAATTACTGTACTATTCTTAGATCAAAGAACAAACATTTCAGATAGATGAAAACAGAGCTGAAATCCAAGCACTGACTGTGCATTTTGCTTACAAATAGGCAGAGGCAGGCACAAAACATAACACTAGCATTTAAAGTGATTGTAGACTTTTTAACATGCATGCATACAGACATGTTGCAGGTCCTTTTTAAAGTGGCATCTTATTTGTTTTCATTTAATTGGATATGAGGAGATTTGTACAAATCTCTTTGTAGAATGCCAATGTGTGTGCAGATAACATACCCAACATCCATCACGTGAACAGCCCAAGAGATTAGAATCATCACTGGATGTGTTTGAGTTATTAATTACAGCTCTTAAGTCTCACAACACATCTGACCCACACACATACACACACACTCCAAAACTGGGGAGTCATAAATCATTTATTTCACATCCTCTCATCTCAGTGGGTTTTTTTCATATCCCATTTTTCCTCCAACAATGGGCTCTGCCAGCCACACATGTATGGGAGTTATGGGGATGAGGCAACATAAGACATCTATTAGGGTTAATGCCCCTCCCCATGCTATGCTACTTTTGTTCATGTTCAGTGACCCTAAGAGATATTCTACAGATGGTAGAGTGGTGTGTGTGTGTGGCTGTAGTAAGCTATCAGTGTCATCTTTAGCCCATCCAAACTGTGAAGAGGTGGTTGCATCTCATATTTCTCACAGTAGTCAGTCAGTGCCTATTTCCTGTACAAGACTCTAAAAAGCCACAGACAGATCTCTATTGCTGGGTTTTTTTTTTTTTTTACTTACTTGGGGTGAAAAGAGAAACTTTTGAATATAGCTTCAAAAAGAATATGCCGCTGCTTTATACTGTTGCATAGCTCGAAAGCTGTAGGCCTGCTCGACAATCTTGAAATACAGGAGACGACTCTGTCTCTCAGCTGGTAGATCCGATTTGAAATACAGCCCCAACATCCCTTTTGAGGTTTCTCTGTACCGTACCTTCTCTCAGCAGCATGTGAAGTGCTGAGAGAGAGAAGGTGGAAGAATTTGGCTACTACATGAGGCACCCGCAGAGTTGTGTTCAAAGCCTGACACCGTTGCTGGTCGTTGCAAAGAGATGCTTCCTCTAGCAGTAATAAAGTGATGCAAAAGAACACACGTGGAAAAGTCTGAGCGCTTCCCCTTTAGGAAACGGAGACGAACAGAATATGCATTGACGCATTGATGCAGTGAACGAACGTTGCTATCTGGAAAAATGGAATTGCACTGTCAGCTTACAGGGGAAATGAATGACCTGAGAGGCTTTAATGTTCTCAGTTTGAATAAGATGGAAAGAGCCTTGTAGGCCGTTTATGTACTTGTTTGTTTTTGTTTGATATAGTTAGACAGGTGAATAATGGATATAATTAAATACTTAGTGCAGCTGTAGCATGGTTGATTTTCTGTGGTGTGACTTACTGCCTCCACAGTATCACAAGTGATAGATCATTAAAAAAAAGTTATTAACACTATTATTCACATGTTATCAGACACTCAGAGTGACGTCAGACAGTGCCTGTGTATCTACCTGTTGTATAATTCCCTTCCAGTATTAGTACCCATAGATCAGATGAAATGTGCGAGGGAAATCGACCCTTTGATGTTAGTCTGTAAATTCAGCACTCAATCTTGGGTTGATTTAGAGCTAGCCTTGCTTGTACTATAGGTCATTGATTAACTTTGCAGGGAAATGTCCACAAAATATATATATACAGTGCCAGTCAAAAGTTTGGACACACCTACTCATTCAAGGGTTTTTCTTTATTTTAACTATTTTCAACATTGTATAATAATAGTGAAAACATCAAAGCTATGAAATAACACATATGGAATCATGTAGTAACCAAAAAAGTGTTAAACAAATCCAAATATATTTTATATTTGAGATTCTTCAAAGCAGCCACCCTTTGCCTTGATGACAGCTTTGCACACTCTTGGCATTCTCTCAACCAGCAACAGTCTTGAAGGAGTTCCCACATATGCTGAGCACTTGTTGGCTGCTTTTCCTTCACTCTGCGGTCCAACTCATCCCAAACCATCTCAATTGGGTTAAGGTCGGGGGATTGTGGAGGCCAGGTCATCTGATGCAGCACTCCATCACTCTCCTTCTTGGTCAAATAGCCCTTACACAGCCTGGAGGTGTGTTGGGTCATTGTCCTGTTGAAAAACATATGATAGTTAACTCTGGGTCTTACCTTCCTGTGGCGGTCCTCATGAGAGCCAGTTTCATCATAGCGCTTGATGGTTTTTACAACTGCACTTGAAGAAACTTTCAAAGTTCTTGAAATTGACTGACATCATGTCTTAAAGTAATGATGGACTGTTTTTTCTCTTTGCTTATTTGAGCTATTCTTGCCATAATATGGACTTGGTATTTTACCAAATAGGGCTATCTTCTGTATACCAACCCTACCTTGTCACAACACAACTGATTGGCTCAAACGCATTAAGAAGGAAAGAAACTCTTCAAATTAACTTTTAACAAGGCACATCTGTTAATTGAAATGCATTCCAGGTGACTACCTCATGAAGCTGGTTGAGAGCATGCCAAGAGTGTGCAAAGCTGTCATCAAGGCAAAGGGTGGCTACTTTGAAGATTCTCAAATATAAAATATATTTGGATTTGTTTAACACTTTATTGGTTACCACATGATTCCATATGTGTTATTTCATAGCTTTGATGTCTTCACTATTATTCTAAAATGTAGAAAATAGTAAAAAATAAAGAAAAACCCTGGAATGAATAGGTGTGTCCAAACTTTTGACTGGTACTGTATATTTCTTATATATTTTCCCCTAACCCATTCCTTTTTTGTTATGTTTACCTGCCTACAAGAAACACTGTAGTGTGCGTAGATTAGTTTTATGTCAGTTTTGCCTGTTAAACTATCTGCTTAGCTACGTTATTACGATTCACATATAGCAAGCTGATAGTTATGAAGTAAAACGTTTTCTTTGTGTATATCTTGTTTCATCTCTATTGTTGGCTTTGTCCTGGCTGGAAGAAGGTTCAGTGAATGGAAGCAGCGTAAGGTAATACAGTAGGGGGAGTGTGAGTGCTTTTCAAATATAATGGTTTATGCGTTCTCCACACTCTTGTCCTCACAAGAACGTACTCAAGAGAACGTCCTCGGAGAATGCACTTGGAGCATGAGAGTGTGACGCGCAGTGGTATGCATTTTAAGAAACAGCCGATGTCTCTTGGTCTATAGTTGAACAATGCTGTCCGTTTGTCACAGAAACTGAATCTACTAAAGGCGTAGGGCTTCACCTAGGGGTCTGCATGGTTACCCACTGGGCTGTTCACACATATTGTACAGTTAGGGAAAAAAGTATTTGATCCCCTGCTGATTTTGTACGTTTGCCCACTGACAAATAAATTATCAGTCTATAATTTTAATGGTAGGTTTATTTGAACAGCGAGAGACAGAATAACAACAACAAAATCTAGAAAAAAGCATGTCAAAAATGTTATAAATTGATTTGCATTTTAATAAGGGAAAAAAGTATTTGACCCCTCTGCAAAACATGACTTAGTACTTGGAGGCAAAACCCTTGTTGGCAATCACAGAGGTCAGACGTTTCTTGTAGTTGGCCACCAGGTTTGCACACATCTCAGGAGGGATTTTGTCCCACTCCTCTTTGCAGATCTTCTCCAAGTCATTAAGGTTTCGAGGCTGACGTTTGGCAACTCGAACCTTCAGCTCCCTCCACAGATTTTCTATGGGATTAAGGTCTGGAGACTGGCTAGGCCACTCCAGGACCTTAATGTGCTTCTTCTTGAGCCACTCCTTTGTTGCCTTGGCCGTGTGTTTTGGGTCATTGTCATGCTGGAATACCCATCCACGACCCATTTTCAATGCCCTGGCTGAGGGAAGGAGGTTCTCACCCAAGATTTGACGGTACATGGCCCCGTCCATCGTCCCTTTGATGCGATGAAGTTGTCCTGTCCCTTTAGCAGAAAAACACCCCCAAAGCATAATGTTTCCACCTCCATGTTTGACGTGGGGATGGTGTTCTTGGGGTCATAGGCAGCATTCCTCCTCCTCCAAACACGGCGAGTTGAGTTGATGCCAAAGAGCTTGATTTTGGTCTTCTCTGACCACAACACTTTCACCCAGTTCTCCTCTGAATCATTCAGATGTTCATTGGCAAACTTCAGACGGGCCTGTATATGTGCTTTCTTGAGCAGGGGGACCTTGCGGGCGCTGCAGGATTTCAGTCCTTCACGGCGTAGTGTGTTACCAATTGTTTTCTTGGTGACTATGGTCCCAGCTGCCTTGAGATCATTGACAAGATCCTCCCGTGTAGTTCTGGGCTGATTCCTCACCATTCTCATGATCATTGCAACTCCACGAGGTGAGATCTTGCATGGAGCCTCAGGCCGAGGGAGATTGACAGTTCTTTTGTGTTTCTTCCATTTGCGAATAATCGCAACAACTGTTCTAACCAAGCTGCTTGGCGATGGTCTTGTAGCCCATTCCAGCCTTGTGTAGGTCTACAATCTTGTCCCTGACATCCTTGGAGAGCTCTTTGGTATTGGCCATGGTGGAGAGTTTGGAATCTGATTGATTGATTGCTTCTGTGGACAGGTGTCTTTTATACAGGTAACAAGCTGAGATTAGGAGCACTCTCTTTAAGAGTGTGCTCCTAATCTCAGCTCGTTACCTGTATAAAAGACACCTGGGAGCCAGAAATCTTTCTGATTGAGAGGGGGTCAAATACTTATTTCCCTCATTAAAATGCAAATCAATTTATAACATTTTTGACATTATTTTTTTTGTTATTTTTTTTGTTATTCTGTCTCTCACTGTTCAAATAAACCTACCATTAAAATGATAGACTGATAATTTTTTTGTCAGTGGGCAAACGTCCAAAATCAGCAGGGGATCAAATACTTTTTTCCCTCACTGTACATACACACCTTGGTGCTGAAATGTCACAGTGGGCTGACCTAGAAAAGCAGAGTTAAAAACAAAATCGCTTATTGTTAAATTTTTGACACCATTGTGAGAGCTGTTGAAAACGTACACTGGCCACCAGTCAGTCTGTCTTGCTCTCTGTGTCTGTGTCTGTGTCTGTCTGTCTGACCAAGCGATCTCTCCCTTACAGGTGTCCTGGCAGCTGGCGAGCACAGCTTCCCTTTTCAATTTCTCATTCCAGGTATGTTTGGAATTAGTCTGGAAAACCTATTAAACTGCATTCCACCATGTCAACCACACTGTGGTCCCTAATTTTCTTTTACATTTTTACAGTATAGCAGAAATGTTGTTAGTGACGTTGAAGGAAACTGGTATAACCACTGATAACCACTGATAACGTGACGTTTCTGAACAGGCACAGTGTTTGTTGTCTTTGTAGTATTGCCTAATGCCCTTGGCTCTTTGTCTAACAATGAAACAATTGGACAGGATATAATATATTATTGTGAATGAAGTAAGAACATTCAGTAGAGTTTGTTCAGGTAAATAAAGAGATGCCTTTTCATATCACAGGTAGGGCACACTATTGACTCTGTCTCTGCCCTTGTGCTTTATGCACTTCACCTTAAAGGGGGGATGAACTTCCTGATTTAGCCTAGGTTTCAATTCTCCTCATTAGGAAATGCGACTGAGAATGAGATTTGGGTTTTGGAGGCGTACTTTGATGTGGGTGTCTCTTGTGTGTACGGTCGAACGGGGGAAGTGTTTGTACTTTCACTCTGCCAAAACAGTACACAGTTACAGTCACTCACCCTTCTAGATAACTTGAAACAGTCTAACCAGGTCTTGTGTCTGGAAGTAGCCTAGACTAGCTAGCAAGCTAGCCAACTTCTTTACCCAATTAGCTTCAGCCAGCCAGTGTGCGACTGTGGCAAAGTTGGTTTGACTTTGGATACTCTATCTGTCACGCCCTGACTCAGAGGACGCTTATATGTTGAGTCAGGGTGTGTATATTCCTTGTTGTGATTTTCTATGTTGTATTTTCTATGTTTAGATCTAGTATATCTAGATCTATGTTGGCCGGTGTGGTTCCCAATCAGAGGCAGCTGTCGCTCGTTGTCTCTGATTGGGAACAATACTTAGGCAGCCTATTGGCACTAGTGGGTTGTGGGATCTTGTTCTGTATAAGGTTTGTTGTGTTACCTTTGGACTTCACGTGTCGTTAGTTTATTGTTTTGTCGTGTGTTTATTCGTGTAATAAACATGTATGCATATCACGCTGCGCCTTGGTCTGACCCATCCTTCTACGAGCGTGACAGAAGATCCCACCAGACCTGGACCAAGCAGTGTGCTGAGGAGGAGCAGAGAGGATGGACTTGGCAGGAGATGAGAGAGGATCTGGCAAGAAAGATGGAGGCCCTGATCAGGGTGGAGAGGCAATCCCAATATTTTTTTTGGGGGGGGGGCACACGGTGTGGACGACGAGGCAGCAGGAGGCCGTGACAGGGCGGATCGGCTGGTTAGGAGAGGAGGCCACCAGATTACGGGGGCTATTGGTTCAGAGGGAGCAGAAGGAAGGTGTAGAGGCACGGCGAGAGGAGCTGGTTAGGTAGCAGAAGGAGCGGGGGTTAATAAAGGAACCCAGTCCCGCTCCTTGCACCAAGCAAGTGGTGCGTGTCGCCAGTCCGGTCCGGCCCGTTTCTGCTCCCCGCACTAAGCCAGTGGTGCGTGTTCCCAGTACGGCCCGGCCTGTTCCTGCTCCACGCACCAAGCCAGTGGTGCGCGTCGCCAGCCCGGTCCGGCCTGTTCCTGTCCCTCGCACCAAGCCAGTGGTGCGCGTCGCCAGCCCGGCCCGGCCTGTTCCGGCCCCTCGCACCAAGCCAGTGGTGTGCGTCGCCAGCCCGGCCCGGCCTGTTCCTGCCCCTCGCACCAAGCCAGTGGTGCGCGTCGCCAGCCCGGTCCGGCCTGTTCCTGCTCCTCGCACCAAGCCAGTGGTGCGCGTCGCCAGCCCGGCCCGGCCTGTTCCTGCCCCTCGCACCAAGCCAGTGGTGCGCGTCGCCAGCCCGGTCCGGCCTATCCTGTCCCTCGCACCAAGCCAGTGGTGCGCGTCGCCAGTCCGGGCTGCTCCCCGCACCAAGCCAGTGGTGCGTATCGCCAGCCCGGTCCGGCCTGTTCCTGCTCCTCGCACCAAGCCAGTGGTGCGTGTGTCCAGTCCGGCACGGCCCGTGCCTGTTCCACCGGTGCCTGGTCCGGCACCGGTCAGCTGCTCCACTCCGGAGCCAGAGCAGTCCGCTCCACCGGTGCCCAGTTCAGCTCCGGTCAGCTGCTCCACTCCGGAGCCAGAGCAATCTGCTTCACCGGGGTCCAGTCCAGCTCCGGTCAGCGGCTCCACTCCGGAGCCAGAGCAGTCCGCTCCACCGGTGCCTGATCCAGCTCCGGTCAGCTGCTCCACTCCGGAGCCAGAGCAGTCCGCTCCACCGGGCTCCAGTCCGGAGCCTAAGCAGTCTGCTCCACCGGTGCCCGGTCCAGCTCCGGTCAGCGGCTCCAGTCCAGACCCAGACGTCAGCCCCTCTCCAGTTTCGGGGTCTCCCACACCAGGGTCCAGACATGGCTTGGAGTATAGTGGGAGGAAGGAGAGGGGAAGCAACGCACCGAGGTCTAGACCAGACCAGGGGCGCAACAGGGAGGCGACGAGTGAGAGGTCGTCACGCCCTGAGCCGGATCCGCCTCCGAGGCGGAATGCCCACCCGGCCCCTACCCTGTTATGTTTATGTTGTGCGGTCGGAGTCTGCACCTTTGGGGGGGGGGGTACTGTCACGCCCTGACTCAGGGGACGCTTATATGTTGAGTCAGGGTGTGTATATTCCTTGTTGTGTTTGTTTTATGTTGTAGGATCTAGTATTCTAGATCTATGTTGGACGGTGTGGTTCCCAATCAGAGGCAGCTATCGCTCGTTGTCTCTGATTGGGGTCCATACTTAGGCAGCCTATTGGCACTAGTGGGTTGTGGGATCTTGTTCTGTATAAGGTATGTTGTTTGTGTACCTTGGACTTCACGTGTCGTTAGTTTGTTGTTTTTGTCGTTGTTTATTCGGTTCAAATAAACATGTATGCATATCACGCTGCGCCTTGGTCTGACCCGTCTATGAACGAACGTGACACTATCTCTGGGTATAGTTAGAGACCATCAATGAATTACACAATGTAAATGGGACAATATTTTCATTTAGCCCACTTTTTAGTTGTCTCATTAAATGCTTTCAATATTTGTATATGAATTTCTACAATATATAGTTGGTTTGAGGTTTTTAAGTCATTGAAATTTTCTCCCATGTGCATTGTGTAATTTACTGATGGTCCTTAACTAGCCCCCATAGGGATATCGAATGTCAAATCAAATTGGCCATGGGTATTACGATCGGTGCACTCCGAATTGATGATTACTTGGGTGCTGCCAGCTGTGGGCATGTGGGCAGGATTGAAATAAACCCAACCCAAGGAAGACTTTTACGGTACCCTTCATTCCGTGACATATTTTTTTCTTCATAATTATCTCGCAAATCACCCTTTTGGACGAGACTGACTTTATGACCAGAATTATCCTATTTACACTTTGTAGTAACTTTTGACTCATATTGACGCCACGTAGGCCGTTTTCAAAAGGAGAAGTTGCTTATTACGTTCAGTTTCCCTTTAATCCTAAGTGCTTTAGTCAGCCAATACCCCTTGTGTCAGCCAATACAGTTGAAGTCGGAAGTTTACATACACTTAGGTTGAAGTCATTAAAACTCGTTTTTTAACCACTCCACAAATTTCTTGTTAACAAACTATAGTTTTGGCAAGTTGGTTAGGACATCTACTTTGTGCATGACACAAGTAATTTTTCCAACAATAGTTTACAAACAGATTATTTCACTTATAATTCACTGTATCACAATTCCAGCTTTCAACTAAGTTGAAAGTGCCTTTAAATAGCTTGGAAAATTCCAGAAAATGATGGCATGGCTTTAGAAGCTTCTGATAGGCTAATTGACATAATTTGAGTCAATTGGAGGTGTACCTGTGGATGTATTTCAAGGACGACCTTCAAACTCAGTGCCTCTTTGCTTGACATCATGGGAAAATCAAAAGAAATCAGCCAACCTCCACAAGTCTTGGTTCATCCTTGGGAGCAATTTCCAAACGCCTGAAGGTACCACGTTCATCTGTACAAACAATAGTATGCAAGTATAAACACCATAGGACCACGCAGCCGTCATACCGCTCAGGAAGGAGACGCGTTCTGTCTCCTAGAGATGAACGTACTTTGGTGCGAAAAGTGCAAATCAATCCCAGAACAACAGCAAAGGACCTTGTGAAGATGCTGGAGGAAACAGGTACAAAAATATCTATATCCACAGTAAAACGAGTCCTATATCGACATAACGTGAAAGGCCGCTCAGCAAGGAAGAAGCCACTGCTCCAAAACCGCCATAAAAATGCCAGACTACGGTTTGCAACTGCACTTGGGGACAAAGATCGTACTTTTTGGAGAAATGTCCTCTGGTCTGATGAAACAAAAATAGAAATGTTTGGCCATAATGACCATCGTTATGTTTGGAGGAAAAAGGGGGATGCTTGCAAGCAGAAGAACACCATCCCAACCGTGAAGCACGTGGGTGGCACCATCATGCTGTGGGAGTGCTTTGCTGCAGGAGGGACTGGTGCACTTCACAAAATAGATGGCATCATGAGGAAGGAAAATTATGTGGATATATCTCAAGACATCAGTCAGGAAGTTAAAGCTTGGTCGCAAATGGGTCTTCCAAATGGACAATGACCCGAAGCATACTTCCAAAGTTATGGCAAAATGGCTTAAGGACAACAAAGTAAAGGTATTGGAGTGGCCATCACAAAGCCCTGACCTTAATCCTATAGAAAACTTGTGGGCAGAACTGAAAAGGCGTGTGCGAGCAAGGAGGCCTACAAACCTGACTCAGTTACACCAGCTCTGTCAGGAGGAATGGGCCAAAATTTACCCAACTTATTGTGGGAAGCTTGTGGAAGGCCCAAGTTTGACCCAAGTTAAACAATTTAAAGGCAATGCTACCAAATACTAATTAAGTGTATGTAAACTTCTGACCCACTGGGAATGTGATGAAATAACTAAAAGCTGAAATAAATCATTCTCTCTACTATTATTCTGACATTTCACATTCTTAAAATAAAGTGGTGATCTTAACTGACCTAAAACAGGGAAGTTTTACTGGGATTAAATGTCAGGAATTGTTTAAATGTATTTGGCTAAGGTGTATGTAAACTTCTGACTTCAACTGTATCTCCTGTCTAAGTGGGTGATATATGTCAACGTTGGCCATGTAAGTCACCGCTGGCCAAGGACTAACACAAAGGCAGAGCAAACAAGTGCCAGTATCCTAGAGAGCCATATCGTGTCCCCACAGACACGCCCTTGTGTCATAACACATGACATTTAGAATGCTATTCCTTGTTCTCCGGAATTCTTTTGACTGTACTGTGAACTTGAGTACATGCAGGTGTGAGGGCACAGACAGTGCAGTGTCTGTCCATTAGGCTACACTCTGTCTGGGCTCGGTGGGGTGAGGAGGGATGTCTATATATAGTCCTTTAGTCCTGTCAGTGTTTAATTGCTCCTTGTGGGCCCCCTGCCATCCCCCCGCCATCCCCCCGCTGTTCCTCCCGCCCTCGTCGTCTACAGAACAGGCAGAAGACATGATAATTACAGAGCTGATGATGGGATCATCCAGGCAGACTCACTGAGCCCCGTGACCCAGTGACAGTGCCCCCTGCTGGTTGTTGGGGTCAGGGGCTGACAGGGGATGCTTTAACATCTAGGCTCTAGAGCTCCTGCAAATAGGATGCTACATTAAAACTGCTGTTCATGCTGTGAGGATTGGTGGATGTACTTAAACACTGACAAGTGAAGACTTAAAAACAAGAGCCCTTGGTTCTGTGGAGGAGGCTGGAGAAGAGGAAGTGGTAGAATAGCTTTTTGTCAGGCCCATAGACTCAGTCAGACAAGTGCCCCTGGTGCTGGGTTCCCTCTGGCCATGAGCCTGTATGTGTCTGTTCTGCCAAGCCTTTTATATCCAGCCTGCTGCTCCTCACTAATCCTTATTGACAGCAGGAAATGACCCTGTGCAGCACCCACTACTGACATTCTCATTTAAATGAGGAGGAGTGCAGAATTGGAATGGATAATATTGAGAAGTCCAGAGACCTGTTTGTTCTGTATACACCATATTGAATCATCTATTTATTCCAATGATTCATAGGAATATCTAATAATGTGTTTAGTTAAAAGGCCAAAGGGTAAATCATAGCATGACATTGGACACAATACATTCCAATTAGAATATGTCAGCACCTGTCGTGCTTTAAGACATGAGCTGAAAACAGAAGATGGACATTTATATTACCCAGTATGAACTTTGTAAATGTATTCGGATTGAGGATATAGACGTTTTTCTCCAAAAATCTGATACATCCTGTCTCATATCTATCTCTGTTTGTCCTGAACTTCATCCTGTAATTCTCCATTCCTTCTCTCCATCCAACCTCTCAGAGTTGTTATTTTTGACTTTCCCTTCTTCAGTTTCCTTTCCTCATTCCCTTCATCTCCTCCTCTATCTTCTGTCCTTTCTGGAGTCTGTAAATAAACTGTGTCCTCCTCCTGTCTTCTTAGGAGGGGATTTGTACAGCTCAGACAGATCAGCACAGACACTTGGTGACAGCTCTGCTAGGAGCCCCGAGTATCTGTCCCCCTGATCTGATCTATCTGCCTCCCACTGCTCAGACCAAGCACTGACTGGCCCTTCTCTGATAAAGTACACACACTGACCAGCCACCATTTTAGACTACCATTCTGTTTTAGTCAGAATCTCGTATTCTCATTTATAGGTTTCACCTGCAGACAGCACAGGCTTTATGAAAGAAATGAAACAGCTTTGGTTTATGTCGCTGCTGTAGTAGTTAATAATTACAGCAGTTTATGTCGCTGCTGTAATTATTTATCTCCATTAGTACATTTTTATATACAATCTTAAACTTTCTGTGGTCAATCTTGCACTGTCTAATAGCTGTATTTCTCTCTGCCCAACCAAGTGGCTGCCCCGACCTCCTTTGAAGGGCCCTTTGGGAAGATTGTTTACCGTGTGAGAACCGTCATAGACACACCTCGCTTCTCCAAGGACTACAAGGCCCAGAGGCCCTTCTACCTACTCAACCTGCTCAACCTCAACCAAGTGCCCGACATTGAGGTAAAGACCAGTCAACACCGTCTCAAAAATATAATTAAATTGTGTTGTTATGCAGTCGGAATTACTAATATAGTACTTGGCTACAGACTGTCTACTGGAACAGTAGATACTGTCTGAAGAGGACAGTGGACCACCCGTAGAGTGCCCACTTATTTGATCATGTCTTATTTAGTTTGATAGTTATGGGATTTGATTTCAGCGTAATGAGCGCAGTACAAACACTATCTCGTCTTTAATTAAAGATTACGGGAGGTCTCCTCCTTTCCCCCAGCTCTAATTTCTCTCTTTCTTTGCTCTGTTCATTTGTCCGTTGGAATGGCTTGTTTTATCCTTCCTATGACTGCTTCTCCCCAGCAACCCAGTTATGCTGTGACCACTAAGAAGTTCAGCTACCTCCTGGTGAAGACGGGCACCCTCATGCTGAAGGCTTGCAGTGACCAGAGAGGATACACACCAGGCCAGATCATCAGACTAGCCACTGAGATCCACAACAAGTCAGGCAAGGACACAGGTTGTGTGCTGGCCAGCCTCATACAGGTACCCGACGACCTCTTTAATGTCTCATGTGCTGTTGTTCCTTTGACTATTTTGTTCTGCAAAACAGATAGTCTTACTGGTTTATGGGCAAATGCTGATATACTGTATGTTGTCTCTAAGAAGTGATGTGATGCTTTGCTCTGTATTGTCTGGTCTGTATGTTGGTCTGATGGGCTTCATTCTGATGACTCTCTCCTGATCAGAAAGTGACTTATAAGACCAAACGGGCTGTGTTCGACCTGCGGACCATAGCAGAGGTAGAGGGGGCGGGAGTGAAGGCGGGGAAACACGCTGAGTGGCGGGAGCAAATCATCGTACCGCCCCTCCCCCAGTCTGCCCTGGCCGGCTGCAGCCTTATAGAGATCGATTACTTCATCCAGGTTAGTAACACCCTCAATGAAGTGCAGTTTTTGGGATCCACTCAATTAATAGTGTTGTTCACAAGTGGTACTTCAGACTTGTAGCAGTTGTAGTTGTAATATAAACCAGACACTTTTCCTCATACAGTATCATACTGCTGTAATCCTCTTATTAACCCAATGCACCTGTGATGTAGTATGCTGTAAGTAATTCATGCTCAGTCTCAGAGGTCTCTTTACTGAGTTCAGGGATTATAACTATGGTAATCTCTTGTTCCTAATACAGTATGGCAAAGCTATTTTTGTCAGTACTTAAAGGCCCAGTGCAGTCAAAAACGTGATTTTCCTGTGTTTTATATCTATTTCCACACTATGAGGTTGGAAAAATACTGTGAAATTGTGAAAATGATGTAGGGCTGACCCCATTTAGTCGACTGGTCGATTGTTTGGTCGATAGGCTGATGGTCGATCGAGATTAATTTTGTTGAGCAGTAGCAAAAAAACATGGTGTACAAGACACCTGTCTGATTGGTGGACTGATCCATTGTGGAGGCTGTGGGGATGGCACAGTCCATCAGTCTAAGACATGTGCTACTGAAATTGTACAGTATCTCACAAAAGTGAGTACACCCCTCACATTTTTGCAAATATTTGAGTATATCTTTTCATGTGACAACACTGAAGAAATGACACTTTGCTACAATGTAAAGTAGTGAGTGTACAGCTTGTATAACCGTGTACATTTGCTGTCCCCTCAAAATAACTAAACACACAGCCATTCATGTCTAAACCGCTGGCAACAAAAGTGAGTACACCCCTAAGTGAAAATGTCGAAATTGGGCCCAAAGTGTCAATATTTTGTGTGGCCACCATCACTTTCCATCACTGCCTTAACCCTCTTGGGCATGGAGTTCACCAGAGCTTCACAGGTTGCCACTGGAGTCCTCTTCCACTCCTCCATGACGACATCACGGAGCTGGTGGATGTTAGAGACCTTGCACTCCTCCACCTTCTGTTTCAGGATGCCCCACAGATGCTCAATAGGGTTTAGGTCTGGAGACATGCTTGGCCAGTCCATCACCTTTACCCTCCGCTTCTTTAGCAAGGCAGTGGTCGTCTTGGAGGCTTCCTTCTGGGACGACAGCCATGCAGACCAATTTGATGCAGTGTGCGGCGTATGGTCTGAGCACTGACAGGCTGACCCCCCACCCCTTCAACCTCTGCAGCAATGCTGGCAGCACTCATACGTCTATTTCCCAAAGACAACCTCTGGATATGACGCTGAGCACGTGCACTCAACTTCTTTGGTCAACCATGGCGAGGCCTGTTCTGAGTGGAACCTGTCCTGTTAAACCGCTGTATGGTCTTGGCCACCGTGCTGCAGCTCAGTTTCAGGGTCTTGGCAATCTTCTTATAGCCCAGGCCATCTTTATGTAGAGCAACAATTCTTTTTTTCAGATCCTCAGAGAGTTCTTTGCCATGAGGTGCCGTGTTGAATTTCCAGTAACCAGTATGAGGGAGTGTGAGAGCGATGATTTAACACACCTGCTCCCCATTCACACCTGAGACCTTGTAACACTAACGAGTCACATGACACCGGGGAGGGAAAATGGCTAATTGGGCCCAATTTGGACATTTCCACTTAGGGGTGTACTTACTTTTGTTGCCAGCGGTTTAGACATTAATGGCTGTGTGTTGAGTTATTGTGAGGGGACAGCAAATTTACACTGTTATACAAGCTGTACACTCACTACTTTACATTGTAGCAAAGTGTCATTTCTTCAGTGTTGTCACATGAAAAGATATACTCAAATATTTACAAAAATGTGAGGGGTATACTCACTTTTGTGAGATACTGTATATGGTTATATTATGTAAGAACAATGGTGCAACACAAATAAAGATTATATTATTTTATGACAAATGCACTTTCTCTTGCGTTGAATACTGTCCGCGGTTCTGAAACACATCAATGCTCTGTTGAATTGCCGCCTTTTCCTAGACCATGTTGCTATGTGCATAATAGCAAAGTTAACCAGCATATTGGTGTTGAGAACAATGCGGCGGAGGCAGCAGCAGAGTTAGGAGACGAGAAAACAACCCTTGCCTTAATTGTCTAAGAAAAGTGAGAGAGGAAACTCCAAATTAATTAGGTCTATAATCAATCGCCTAACTGTTAAATGTGCTTGGCTTTATAAACCATCCATATATATCTACAGAAATAAGACAGATCCTGCTTCTGTTGCCTGTTTGAGTGTTTGGTTGATAGCCTACTGATTCAGTGAGCACCAAGCCTCACACAACAATTTCACAAATTCCGCTGTTTTTAATTTCTGCTCTGCTGTAATAAAGGCTTTACACTTTATTTCGTTAGACCAGCCTGTCTGGTGTTGTTTATAATTATTTAGTGTTGTTTACACTGTTCCAAATTGTCAGAAAAACATTATTTATAATAATAATAACCCTCCTTTTTCCTTGATCTCCTTATTGTTATTATTATTATTATGATCATCATTATAATAATAAGTAATGTCATTATCATTAGTAGGCTTAGTATAGCAGCCTTGTATAACGACTAAGAGTGCATCCTGTTTAGTCTTAATACCATAATTTACTTAGGCCTATATTTCAATACTTATATAGTCTGCTGTATCAATCAATCATTTATGTCATCACACAGCATATGAGTCATTCATGATGTGAAATGCAATCAAGCATTTTAGTTTTAAAATAAAATAACAAAGCAACCATTGAATAATTAGCGTAAACAATAAATAGGCTTAAACAATTCCATTTCAGAAATTGCATTCTTGAATGAATGTGACTGTTTTTAGTCTTTGCTGGAATAAAGGCTTTACTTTTCTTAATGACAACAGACACTCTGGTATGCTTATCATTTATTTAGTGTTCTTTACATTGTTCCAAACAGTCTGAAAAAGTATATTGTAAACTAACAGCACCTGCAGTGCTTGCTCCATATCTTATTTTTCTTGATCTCCAGTATTTTCCACAACTAGTCAAATTTATTCCACACATCTTCCCCTTTACCTCCTGAGCAACCAGTAAACATTCCCCTGCTTTGAGTTTATTTATCACATCCTCTGCATTTATTTTGCGGTCACGTGTTACGATGTTCAGAGTTTGTTATAACCAATTTATTGATGTGATTATGATATGCTATAGGTCAGGCCCTATTGGTCACGTGCATATGAAGCATACATGTGTCACATAAAGAGAGCAAGGGTTGAGGGACTGTTTTTCCTAAACAAATTAGGGATTTCGGTAACAACTTTTCAGTCAGAAATGGCTGTAATTATGTTGCAGCTCCAGCAACACGGACAGCGTGATACACACTGTTGAAGTTCTATGGTGGTCGCTGCAGCAGGGAGGAGAGAGAGACAACGGGTGTTAGTCACAGTCACTTGCTGTCTTTTTTTTAACACAGTGCAGCAATTCTGAGACAGGTGGCACAATCAAATCAATTGCGGTCGGACTCCCTCTAGTCATTTGTGTGTCTTAATGATTTCATCAAACAGTTTGCTTAAAGCATCAGACAAGCTCAGTGCATATAGTTGATTTGATTAAAACACATAGGATGTGTCTATATATGAAAAAATACACATTAAAAAATGTTGTCCAATCGATTGGTCGAACGAACAGACGACTCTTGGTCGAGCAAGATTTTTTTGTTGTTGGGGACAGCCCTAAAATTATGAAAATGCCCTTTTACTGTAAGAGCTGTTTGAAAAGACCACCTGAAGTTTCAGCCAGTTTTGGTGGGATGGAGTTTTGGCATGCCTGGTGACATCACCAGGCGGTAAATTAGTTGATAGACCAATAAGAAAGAGAGTTCCAAACCTCTCTGCCAATAACAGCTAGTTTTCAGTTTTCCCCTCCACACTCAGAACACTCCCAGACAGTCCTAGCAAAATTCTTCCTTAAGAAATTGCTCTTTGCTAAGAAGCTGTTTTTGTTTCTTTTTTACCATTTTAATTTAAAACAATCACAAAGGTACTTAATTCTTACCCATAAATGGTTTGATATTGAGATAAGAATAGCTGCATTGGAGCTTTAAAGGATCATCTTGGGATGACAGGATATATAAACACATTTACATTGTGTCTTGTGACCGCTGCAGGTATCACTAAAGTCCCCAGAGACAGTTGTCACTTTACCCATCTACATCGGGAACATCGCTGTCAACTTGATCCCGTCACGACCTATGCCCTCAACTCCAGCCCCAACAACCATCAGCCCCAACACCGGTCCAGGAGGGGTTACCCCGAGCGCACCCCCGGCTGAGGAGGACTTGGAGGAGGTGTTGGGTGCAGGGGGTTCAGTCAGCGAGGAGATCCCCACAAAGAGTCACTCCCAGCAGGACCAATCCGGCCAGCCCCCCACCATGTCCCCCAGTGCATTCAGCTACGCTCCCGGTGTAGCTTCCCCCAACAGCCAGCAACCTGCCGATGACACCTCGGCGCATCTGTTCTGTGTGTCTACTGGGGCCACCATCCCCTTCTTCACAGAGGGAAACGCCACCCCAGTACCCACGTCCTGTCCTCTCATACTCCCCCCTGAGTACAGCACCTGGGACTACCCACATGGTGAGTCGTCGTCGTCCCCCCCCCCCTCCCCTAATACAGCACCCCTGTGCATGACAAACTATCCCAGTCAAAGATGAGCTGACCTGTCTGGAGTTTATTCTATAAATCCCCTCTGTGTCAGTATGATGATCAATGATTACTGAACAATGGCCTACTATATAATCTGACTGTTTCTCTGGTTTGTCTGTGTATTTTACAGAGCCCCCTCCCACATATGAGGAGAGCTGCAGCAGCAACAACTCCAGCTTCAACAACAGCAGGCCTTAGAGGAGTGGGGACTGAGCATAATGGAGCTCACAACCACAATTACACTCCCAAAAGGACAAATAGGATACTGCAACCCTTTCTCCAAGTGGACAGAACATGCTCTCCTCCTAAGTATTACTTTAAAATATATATTTTTAAAGGGATCATATCAGATTTTATATTATAGTTATATCTACCCTTCTCCCTGATTTAAAGGACCTGATGTTATATAGATAGAATGAGAGTGCAAATTCCCTGTGCCTAATAGGAGCACATCAGAGACAACTTATAGTAGGTATGATATTCCATAATTGGAGTCTATTAGAGACTAAACGTAGTGGGTAATACAAATTGTGAATATTCTTGCATTGTGATGACTTGAAATTGTTGTAGGCCTGCTTTTGTGTCTCCTTTTTCATCCTTCAAACACAACCAAGATCTGGCCTTTATTGTAGTTTCTTTCCAAATGTGCACACTACTGTAATTTCGAACCACTTCCACCGCAGTGGCTCCCTCTTTTGATGAGTAGAGTAGGGGTGGCCTAGCTGGACATGAGGGCCTAAGCATGTCTACCCCCTGGTGGCCATCAACGGAAGAGAATGGAGCCAATTGGAAAAGCTTCAGACCACTAAAGGATTGGAGTTCAATGATGCCTGCTGAGGAAGGACATATTCCATCAACCTGTGATCTACTGACAAGGGGCTTCTGGAATGTGCATCTTATCTTGTCACACCTCATCATCTTGAAACAGACAAGCGGGACAATGTACTCTTGGGTGTGTAGGGGAACTGACGTAGCAAGGTTTGATATGCATTTATGACATCTGATGCAAACAGCAACTTTTCTTTCACCTTTTTTACCCTGGCACATTTTTTACCCTGGATAAATGGAGATGATCTGTTGATTTTCCATATGTGGCCTTAACTCCTTTTGTTCTACCTACATTAGTATGTGGTGATGAAGACAGTTGTCTTCAGGGTTTCTGTTGCTTTTGAAATGGCAGTCAATGCAGATAAAAAATATGTTGGTGTGAAAACCAACAGCGTTAAATGTTCAAGCACAAGACAGCACTTTTTGACAGTTTGAAAACTGTGCATGTATATGTTTTTGTTTGTGAATGTGTATGTAGTTGTACCAGTTTGTGTGTGAATGTGTATGTAGTTGTACCAGTTTGTGTGTGGCTGATTGCCCCTCCTGTCTTTGGTAGTTGATAGCGTTGGACATCTCAGTTTGAGAGCCAGACATCAGGCAACATCATCCACTCTGTGTTTGTATGAGTGTTTGTTTTGTATGTCTGTCTTGTTTCCGTCTCAATTACAGCATCCTTTTTTATGTATAGGCCAACCTCATTGTGGCTTATGTTTCGTACAACTCTGTGAATACAACCTTTAGCACCTGCTGTGGGAATACATGTAACGCAATTCCTCCTCAAATGGTAGCCAATAGTACAGTCACAGCCTTTAATACCAGAAAATAAATTGCAGATTATATTGGGAATTGATCTGCGGTTCAGACCACTGCTCTATACTAATAAGGTATCAGATCTGAAAGAACCATAGAAATTACACCTCTACTGTACATTTGACATTTGCATTTGAGTCATTTAGCAGACGCTCTTATCCAGAGCGACTTACAGTTAGTGAGTGCATACATTTTCATACTGGCCCCCCATGGGAATCGAACCTACAACCCTGGCGTTGCAAGCGCCATGCTCTACCAACTGAGCTACAAGATTGCTATGGCAGCTTGGTTCTCGAGTCATTTCATGCTGCCTTTATCAATCCTGCCCCATTGTTTGTATTTCTCTTTACGAAAGTACTATAGCTTTATAAACTCCTACATGTTTTTCATTGTACTTTCTTTTCCCCTCACAAATGGGTGTGTGGTTTCGTATTTTTCTATTTGTAAAGAGATTTCTGGTGCATATGGTAGCCATTTGAGAGAGAAAAAATATTCTGAAAAATAGTAGCATCCTGGTCAATCAATGTAAAAATTAAACTTGTTATAAATCCAAATTGTACAGTATACCAATAAAATGATCATCTGCCATATAATTTGTACTGGTTTTGTAAAGGAAAGTGGTTTGTTGGGCCCTATATATAAGAAACCTGTCCCGAAGGGCAAAGTTATGATGCTGTAAAAGTGGTTGGATGGAGAATAAAAGGTGACCTCAGGTGCCGTCAAAAGAAATGGGTCTATCACCCACGTGCGCTCTGCCTGTGACTTTTTCCATCCTATAGGCCTCATGCTACAGAAACAGGAGACAGGCTCCTGCTCCTATGAGTCGTTCCGATTCGTAAAAGGCTACTTACATGTCTTGGTGTGACTATTATACACTATACTTTAGCTGCCTTCCTTATAATGATTTGACAATGGAATGGGCGAAAGAGTGTGACCAGTAGCCAAGATAATGGGCGCAACAGGGGAGAGCGTGAGAGGAGCATGGAGGAACCAGCCTTTTGAGTGATCGTCTCCGGGCTCACCACCTCACTGTTTACTGCTGCATCGCTCTTCCTCTGTTGCCATAGAAACTGCTTAGCCCGAATCCATCAGCCTCCCTGTGTCACACAAGGATATGGACCACAGAGCTTATGTCTGTTTGCATACCTGCCTTGGCAACATAATATCACATAATTTCCCATAATCTGTGCGCTATCACTACATAATATTCCATGCTGATTTTGTTCAGCTGTTATGATACAAAAGCTACACTGTTGGATCTTTTCTAATGGAATAAAATATTGGGGCCAACTTCTAGACTCTGTACTGTTTTGTCCTGAGTGCCACCACCTGCTGTGATAATGACACCAACAAGGTGTGTGGGCTATAGGCCTTTATCATTATCAGGTGAAATTCAGCATGAGGGTTTGCGCTCAGGCTAGAATGGAAGGCTGCTGGTGCATAGGAGAAAAAATATCTGTTGAGTTCAAAGGTACTCACACTCAAAACCATGGAAAATAATAAATCAGGGAGGCCGAAATGCAAAAAAAGTATATATTTAATCCATTCTCGAAAGAAATTGAAAGTGTAAGGGGCTATAAAGATTATAATTTTTTTGCATAGGTTTCGGCCTTATGCCTTAATCAGTGCTGTAAAAACAAATTAAGGAGACACACCTGCTGCGTAACAGGTGCAACAAGTGTAAGCAGATCATTTATTAGATACTGGTGAATATATATATATATATATATATATATATATATATATACATACATACATACATACATACATACACAGCTGTGGAAAAAATTAAGAGACCACTGCACATTTTTCTTAAATAAGCATTTCTTCATGTATGACAGCCATTCCATTCCAGTGTCTGTTGAATTCCAACACAGGCACACCTCATTCTACTGAATTAGGTACTGATTAGGTGATCACATGAACCAAATCTTATTTAACGAGGAAAAGTATAAAAACCACTGCTGTGGTCATCACTATCCTCTTGCAATAGGACCAGCTGGATGGCAAAAACAGTGCTAATAGTACCTCAAAAGTAATATTAATCAAAAAATAACTATTGACCATGCCAAAAGAGTTGAAAAGGAAAGTTTTGAGTGAGAAAAAGAAGGGTTCAATTCTGGCTTTACTGGCAGAGGGATACAGTGAGCGTCAGGTTGCTTCCATCCTTAAAATTTCAAAGACGGCGGTTCATAAGAACAAGGTCAAGCAGCAGACATTGGGGACATCAAAGCTACAGACCGGCAGAGGGCGAAAACGACTCTCTACTGACCGGGATGACCGCCAACTCATTTGAATGTCACTCAACAACCGTAGGATGACATCAAGTGACCTATAAAAAGAATGGCAAACGGCAGTTTGGGTGAAGTGCACGGCGAGGACGGTTCGAAACAAGCTCCTAGGGGCTGGGCTGAAGTCGTGCAAAGCAAGAAAAAAGCAAAAGACCATAAGGATTGGACCGTAGAGGACTGGAGTAAGGTCATCTTCTCTGATGAGTCCAATTTTCAGCTTTGCCCAACACCTGGTCGTTTAATGGTTAGACGGAGACCTGGAGAGGCCTACAAGCCACAGTGTCTCACACCCACTGTGAAATTTGGTGGAGGATCAGTGATGATCTGGGGGTGCTTCAGCAAGGCTGGAATCTGGCAGATTTGTCTTTATGAAGGACGCATGAATCAAGCAACGTACAAGGTTGTCCTGGAAGAAAACTTGCTTCCCTTTGCACTGACATTGTTCCCCAACTCTGAGGATTGGTTTTTCCAGCAGGACAATGTGCCATGCCACACAGCCACGTCAATCAAGGTGTGGATGGAGGACCACCAGATCAAGACCCTGTCATGGCCAGCCCAATCTCCAGACCTGAACCCCATTGAAAACTTCTGGAATGTGATCAAGAGGAAGATGGATGGTCACAAGCCATCAAACAAAGCCGAGCTGCTTGACGTTTTGCGCCAGGAGTGGCATAAAGTCACCCAACATCAATGTGAAAGACTGGTGGAGAGTATGCCAAGACGCATGAAAGCTGTGATTGAAAATCAGGGTTATTCCACCAAATAATGATTTCTGAACTCTTCCTAAGTTAAAACATTACTATTGTGTTGTTTAAAAATGAACATGAACTTATTTTCTTTGCATTATTCGAGATCTGACAACACTGCATCTTTTTTGTTATTTTGACCAGTTGTCATTTTCTGCAAATAAATGCTCCAAATGACAATATTTTTATTTGGAATTTGGGAGAAATGTTGTCAGTAGTTTATAGAATAAAACAAAAATGTTATTTTTACCCAAACACATAACTATAAATAGTAAAACCAGAGAAACGGATAATTTTGCAGTGGTCTCTTATTTTTTTCCGCAGTTGTATACACACACACACACACACACACACACACACACACACACACATACACATACACATACACATACACATACACATACACATACACATACACATACACATACACATACACATACACATACACATACACATACACATACACATACATACATACATACATACATACATACATACATACATACATACATGCATGCATACATACATACATACATACATACATACATACTACCGTTCAAAAGTTTGGGGTCACTTAGAAATGTCCTTGTTTTTGAAAGAAAAGCAATTTTCTTGTCAATTAAAATAACATCCAATTGATCAGAAATACAGTGTAGACATTGTTAATGTTGTAAATGGCTATTGTAGCTGGAAACGGCTGATTTGTAATGGAATATCTACATAGGCGTACAGAGGCCCATTATCAGCAACCATCAGTCCTGTGTTCCAATGGTACGTTGTGTTTGCTAATCCAAGTTTATCATTTTAAAAGGCTAATTGATCATTAGAAAACCCTTTTGAAATTATGTTAGCACAGCTGAAAACTGTTGTGCTGATTAAATAAGCAATAAAACGTGCCTTCTTGAGACTAGTTGAGTATCTGGAGCATCAGC
Organism: Coregonus lavaretus; assembly: GCF_964263955.1. Classification (NCBI taxonomy): domain Eukaryota; kingdom Metazoa; phylum Chordata; class Actinopteri; order Salmoniformes; family Salmonidae; genus Coregonus; species Coregonus lavaretus. The sequence goes on from NC_139991.1 coordinate 48,424,992, forward strand.
AGTTGTGGGTTTGATTACAGGCTCAAAATGGCCAGAAACAAATAACTTTCTTCTGAAACTCATCAGAAATGAAGGCTATTCCATGCGAGAAATTGCCAAGAAACTAAAGTTCTCGTACAGCGCTGTGTACTACTCCTTTCACAGAACAGCGCAAACTGGCTCTAACCAGAAAGAAAGAAAGAGGAGTGGGAGGCACCGGTGCACAACTGAGCAAGAGGACAAATACATTAGTGTCTAGTTGTTTCTCTAGTGAGAAACAGGTGCCTCACAGGTCCTCAACTGGCAGCTTCATTAAATAGTACCCGCAAAACACCAGTCTCAACGTCAACAGTGAAGAGGCGACTCCAGGTTGCTGACCTTCTAGGTAGAGTTGCAAAGAAAAAGCCATATCTCAGACTGCCCATCTTAATCTTTTATTTTTATTGGCCAGTCTGGGATATGGCTTTTTCTTTACAACTGATGTTATTTTAATGGACAAAAAAATTGCTTTTCTTTCCAAAACAAGGAAATGTCTAAGTGACCCCAAACTTTTGAACGGTAGTGTATAGCTAACTGTAAGTCGCTCTGGATAAGAGCGTCTGCTAAATGACTAAAATGTAAATGTAAATGTATATATACAGTATCTCACAAAAGTGAGTACACCCCTCACATTTTTGTAAATATTTGAGTATATATTTTCATGTGACAACACTGAAGAAATGACACTTTGTTACAATGTAAAGTAATGAGTGTACAGCTTGTATAACAGTGTAAATTTGTTGTCCCCTCACAATAACTTAACACACAGCCATTAATGTCTAAACCGCTGGCAACAAAAGTAAGTACACCCCTAAGTGGAAATGTCCAAATTGGGCCCAATTAGCCATTTTCCCTCCCCGGTGTCATGTGACTCGTTAGTGTTACAAGGTCTCAGGTGTGAATGGGGAGCAGGTGTGTTCAATTTGGTGTCATCGCTCTCATACTCCCTCATACTGGTCACTGGAAGTTCAACATGGCACCTCATGGCAAAGAACTCTCTGAGGATCTGAAAAAAAGAATTGTTGCTCTACATAAAGATGGCCTGGGCTATAAGAAGATTGCCAAGACCCTGAAACTGAGCTGCAGCACGGTGGCCAAGACCATACAGCGGTTTAACAGGACAGGTTTCACTCAGAACAGGCCTCGCCATGGTCGACCAAAGAAGTTGAGTGCACGTGCTCAGCGTCATATCCAGAGGTTGTCTTTGGGAAATAGATATAGATGTATGAGTGCTGCCAGCATTGCTGCAGAGGTTGAAGGTGTGGGGGGTCAGCCTGTCAGTGCTCAGACCATACGCCGCACACTGCATCAAATTGGTCTGCATGGCTGTCGTCCCAGAAGGAAGCCTCTTCTAAAGATGATGCACAAGAAAGCCCGCAAACAGTTTGCTGAAGACAAGCAGACTAAGGACGGATTACTGGAACCATGTCCTGTGGTCTGATGAGACCAAGATAAACTTATTTGGTTCAGATGGTGTCAAGCGTGTGTGGCGGCAACCAGGTGAGTTGTACAAAGACAAGTGTGTCTTGCCTACAGTCAAGCATGGTGGTGGGAGTGTCATGGTCTGGGGCTGCATGAGTGCTGCCGGCATTGGGGAGCTACAGTTCATTGAGGGAACCATGAATGCCAACATGTACTGTGACATACTGAAGCAGAGCATGATCCCCTCCCTTCGGAGACTGGGCCGCAGGGCAGTATTCCAACATGATAACGACCCCAAACACACCTCCAAGATGACCACTGCCTTGCTAAAGAAGCTGAGGGTAAAGGTGATGGACTGGCCAAGCATGTCTCCAGACCTAAACCCTATTGAGCATCTGTGGGGCATCCTGAAACAGAAGGTGGAGGAGTGCAAGGTCTCTAACATCCACCAGCTCTGTGATGTCGTCATAGAGGAGTGGAAGAGGACTCCAGTGGCAACCTGTGAAGCTCTGGTGAACTCCATGCCCAAGAGGGTTAAGGCAGTGCTGGAAAGTGATGGTGGCCACACAAAATATTGACACTTAATGGCTGTGTGTTGTGTTATTTTGAGGGGACAGCAAATTTACAATTACATGATTTAGCAGACGCCCTTATCCAGAGCGACTTACAAATTTACACTGTTATACAAGCTGTACACTCACTACTTTACATTGTAGAAAAGTGTCATTTCTTCAGTGTTGTCACATGAAAAGATATACTCAAATATTTACAAAAATGTGAGGGGTGTACTCACTTGTGAGATACTGTATATATCATTATTAACCACAGGAGGGAGATAGAGAGCTAATAGTGGTGAGTTAAAGTGTTTCTCTTGTTTACTGCTAAGCTGTTTACCGCTTTGTTGTTTGAAATGCAGATTGACCTTTTAATGTTTTTGTTTTGTGTAAAAACCATGTATCACAACATACTAATTTAATTGTATTTAAAAATAAATGTACATCAGTTTTGTTAAACAATCAGAAATGATTGTGTAACAGGCTTAAAACATAAAAAATTAAAAAATGACTGTGCAATCACTATAATATTTAGGCCTACAACAAATATATTTTTTGCTGTGTTTAAAACATTTGTACATTAATTTAGTTTATTAAATCCAAAATTATTGTGCAACAGGCTTAAAAAAATATTATTTAGTGTCAAGTCCTCCCTCAATCGGCAGACAAGAAAAGATGAGAGATGGAGCCAACACCCTGTCAACGAGGCCCAAACTGTTTCCAGTCCACCTCAGGCTGAGACTGTGAAAGTTAAGGATAAACCTCAAGGTACACCATAAATGTTTCTATTTTCAAGCTAGAATCCTTAGTTGTTACATCTATATTTTTTTTACTTATAAATTAATTATATATACCTATTGATTGTTGAATAATATAATTTATGAATGCCTCACGAGCTTAGTTCAACTGTCGTACCCTATCAGAACCCAAAATATAAGCTTGTTTTACTCCAATGTTGGTAAGCAATGTAAATGTAAACAGACACTGTATAGCCTCAAAACATGGTATCATGGATGGTCAGTCCTTGCATCCATACAGTGGCTTGCAAAAGTATTCACCCCCCTTGGCATTTTTCCTATTTTGCTGCCTTACAACCTGGAATTAAAATGGATTTGGGGGGGATTTGTATCATTTCATTTACACAACATGCCTACCACTTATTGTGAAACAAACAAGAAATAAGACAAAAAAACAGAAAACTTGAGCGTGCATAACTATTCAACCCCCCAAAGTCAATACTTTGTAGAGCCACCTTTTGCAGCAATTACAGCTGCAAGTCTCTTGGGGTATGTCTCTATAAGCTTGGCACATCTAGCCACTGGGATTTCTGCCCATTCAAGGCAAAACTGCTCCAGCTCCTTCAAGTTGGATGGGTTCCGCTGGTGTACAGCAATCTTTAAGTCATACCACAGATTCTCAATTGGATTGAGGTCTGAGCTTTGACTAGGCCATTCCAAGACATTTAAATATTTCCCCTTAAACCACTTGAGTGTTGCTTTAGCAGTATGCTTAGGGTCATTGTCCTGCTGGAAGGTGAACCTCCGTCCCAGTCTTAAATCTGTGGAAGACTGAAACAGGTTTCCCTCAAGAATTTCCCTGTATTTAGCGCCATCCATCATTCCTTCAATTCTGACCAGTTTCCCAGTCCCTGTCGATGAAAAACATCCCCACAGCATGATGCTGCCACCACCATGCTTCACTGTGGGGATGGTGTTCTCGGGGTGATGAGAGGTGTTGGGTTTGCGCCAGACATAGCGTTTTCCTTGATGGCCAAAAAGCTCAAATTTTAGTCTCATCTGACCAGAGTACCTTCTTCCATATGTTTGGGGAGTCTCCCACATGCCTTTTGGCGAACACCAAACGTGTTTGCATATTTTTTCTTTAAGAAATGGCTTTTATCTGGCCACTCTTCCGTAAAGCCCAGCTCTGTGGAGTGTACGGCTTAAAGTGGTCCTATGGACAGATACTCCAATCTCCGCTGTGGAGCTTTGCAGCTCCTTTAGGGTTATCTTTGGTCTCTTTGTTGCCTCTCTGATTAATGCCCTCCTTGCCTGGTCCGTGAGTTTTGCTGGGCGGCCCTCTCTTGGCAGGTTTGTTGTGGTGCCATATTCTTTCAATTTTTTTATAATGGATTTAATGGTGCTCCGTGGGATGTTCAAAGTTTCTGATATTTTTTTATAACCCAACCCCTGATCTGTACTTCTCCACAACTTTGTCCCTGACCTGTTTGGAGAGCTCCTTGGTCTTCATGGTGCCGCTTCCTTGGTGGTGCCCCTTGCTTAGTAGTGTTGCAGACTCTGGGGCCTTTCAGAACAGGTGTATATATACTGAGATCATGTGACACTTAGATTGCACAAAGGTGGACTTTATTTAACTAATTATGTGACTTCTGTAGGTAATTGATTGCACCAGATCTTATTTAGGGGCTTCATAGCAAAGGGGGTGAATACATATGCACGCACCACTTTTCTGTTATTTATGTTTTAGGATATTTTGAAAAAATATATTTTTTTCATTTCACTTCACCAATTTTGACTCTTGTGTATGTCCATTACATGAAATAAAAATAAAAATCAATTTAAATTACAGGTTGTAATGCAACAAAATAGGAAAAACACCAAGGGGGATGAATACTTTTGCAGGGCACTGTAGCTCAGTCTATGCATTTGAGAGTGGTTACATTTCTCCAGGCCCATCCCTCAGCTTTTGACCAAAAACAGAGGCGGGGTCACTGCTTTGTTATTGCTTCAATTAAGGATTCTAGTGTTAAATTTCATTACAGTATTAAATTATAAGTATTGTTTAGATAGGTTTTTATATTGTGTAGTAAGATACAAAATGTCTATCAAAAAGGTATTACTTTTCTACTTCTCTAGTTATTGAGCCCTTTGAGGCAGATCAGCTTGTCTAGTTGTCTGGCCCTCTGAGGCAGATCAGCTTGTCTAGTTGTCTGGCCCTCTGAGGCAGATCAGCTTGTCAAGTTGTCGGGCCCTCTGAGGCAGATCAGCTTGTCTAGTTGTCTGGCCCTCTGAGGCAGATCAGCTTGTCTAGTTGTCTGGCCCTCTGAGGCAGATCAGCTTGTCTAGTTGTCTGGCCCTCTGAGGCAGATCAGCTTGTCTAGTTGTCTGGCCCTCTGAGGCAGATCAGGACCAGGGTCCCCATAAGGATGAATATTACGTACGTAAGTCCATATGTGGTAAGACCCAGTTGATATAGTTAATACGTGAAAATGGAATGAAAAATGTATTGTGCAAAATACAAGTAAGTGTTATTTAATGTTTGATGAACACAAAATATATGTAGGCCTGCTGATATTCATGTCACCTTTCTCTCCTGTCTCTAGCACCCTGAGTAGTTCCAAAAGCTGTCACATTTACACTTGAGGAGAGTCTTCCCTCTAAACCCGAGGATAATTATTAATTGTAAAAAAAAAAAAAAGAAGTCACATACTCTACATATAATCTCAATAATTAAATGGTAAACCTAATAATCAACGTTTCGGGGAATGCAGTGCCTTCTAAAGAGAGTAATTAATTAACACAAAGTATGCTGCTTGAGTGGAAACCCTGGATCAGATCACCAACCACTGACTCATTTAATCACTTAAAAGGACTGAATGTTGAAGAGGAAGTAGTTTACTGATCAACAAGCTGTTTATTTTATCCATGTGCATTTTCTTCAGCTTCACCAATTTTGAGTTGTCATTGCTGGTCATTCACCACATTGGAGTTGGCTAATAAAGCAAAAGATCATTAGGTTTAATTGAAAATCACAATTAATTTATTAATGATTAAATCAGTCATACTTCTGTGAAATATGAACATAGTAAAAAGACTTAAAACAGATGTTTTATGTGTAAACAGAACAAAAAGATGAGAATTTAAAACACATAAATCAAAGTTGTCATGGTGGCTCCATTGGATGGAACTGGCAGGATATCCTCATCTTCTCATGATTGAGTTAAGTTTTTGCCTCATCAGCTGAGCTTGCCTAATTTGCATGGCAGCTCTCACGATCTTCTTCACTCTTGGGTTTGCACAGTACTTCCTCCCATTGGCATGTAATCTACAGTACAAGAAGAGAGTGGGACATTGTGGGTGCATTTCAGATCTTTACAATGCCTGGAGAAGTATTTTGCATCTAATCAACTACATTAATATGATAATGGTCCTCTAATCTGTGTAGAAAATGTGTATCTGGAACGCACCCCATGACAGTCTTATTGGCATATGTTTTTGTGTAACAGAAAAAGTAGATAGGGAATCTTGAAAGATAAGACCAGAGGCGTCATTCCCATAGATTTGCTCAGAATTATTATTTTTTTTTTTTCTCCAGATGTTAAATGAATTACTAAACTTCATTTTTAAGCCCACATTTTATAATTGTTTATAAAAAAAGATCTGTCAGCGGTATTTTGCGGAGGGGGCCCACTGACTGGACCAGGCAAAGAGTATCCCCCCTACCCATTCTTCCTAGTAAGTGGTTCCTTCCTAGGTGCATCACGGAGCAAAGATATGGTAGGCAGGACACTAGACACTCTAGTGTGTGCAGACCACAGGCGGCCGGTAGCAACTTAATTTGGGAGGACGGTCTCATAGTAATGGCTGGAAAGGAATATATGGAATGGTATCGAACACATCAAAAACATGGTTTCCATGTGTTTAATACCATTCACTCCATTCCAGCTATTATTATGAGATGTCCTCCCTTCAGCAGCCTCCTGTAGTGCAGACAGTATCATCAGTGGAGGAAGAGAAAGAGTTTGATTTGATTTTAGCTGCCGGTGATGGGCAGGACTTGCAGGAGGTATGTTTGAACAAGCTATGTAGCTTATTTATTCATTCGTGATGAATAAATAAAAAATATAAATACATGTTGTTTCTCTATAATACCAGCCACCTAGCAATTTTATGAAGTTGCTTTAGCTAGTCAGCTAGATAGGTTATCAATCTCCCAACCTAATAACTAGCTACCAAGCCATTTCAGGTTAATCAAGATTGAGTAGCTTGTCTAACTAATCTCTGTTGGCATGCCTATGGGGGTTGTTGTATTAGCAAAGACGGTAGCCTGCCGTACATGCAGTGGTGTAAAGTACTTAAGTAAAAATACTTTAAAGAACTACTTAAGTCGTTTTTTGGGGGGGTATCTGTATTTTACTTTTTATATTTTTGCCAATTTTTACTTTACTACATTCCTAAAGAAAATAATGTACTTTTTACGCCATACATTTTCCCTGACACCCAAAAGTACTCGTTACATTTTGACAGGAAAATGGTCCAATTCACACACTTATCAAGAGAACATCCCTGGTTATCTCTACTGCCTCTGATCTGGTGGACTCACTAAACACCAATGCTTTGTTTGTAAATTATGTCTGAGTGTTGGAGTGTACCCCTGGCTATCCGTCAATAAAAAATATATATGAAAAAATTGTGCCGTCTGGTTTGCTTAATATAAGGAATTTGAAATTATTTATACTTTTACTTTTGATACTTCAGTACATTTTAGCAATTCCATTTACTTTTGATACTTAAGTATATTTAAAACCAAATATTTGTAGACTTTTACTCAAGTTGTATTTTACTGAGTGACTTTCTTGAGTCATATTCTATTAAGGTATCTTCACTTTTACTCAAGTATCACTTTTACTTTAGTACTTTTTCCACCACTACCTACATGCAATCTATATGCACTATTTTCTTTAGCGAAATTGTGACAATACAGGACAAGTAGTGAGGACTCACACAACAGCGTCGATCTCACATGCACCATGGCTGTGTTGGACGTCATATCGTTCCACTCGCATTAGTATGCTTAAAGGAATGCTCCTGGATGTCCCAACACAACATTTTGGAATGGCTCCTGAAAGAGGCAGTTATAACCATGTCAGAGCTACACAAAGATACAGAATATTCCTGAGTAACAGATGAATAACCAATCCCAAAAAATGCCAAATGAAAATCCATCAATACTGAATCACTTAAATTCCAGAGCAATTAAAAACCAGCAAGACCACACCCATCGAGGACTGGAGTTGTGCACACAGTATATTAATAACATTTTCAAGGGAGCATCACATTACCTTGGATGGAGTAGATGGTGACACACAGCATAAGAGCCAGAACCCTGAGATCCATCAATGAGATTTGGAGTCCTACACTATCTGGTTGATTTAGATCTATGCCACTGTCTAATCTGGTTGATTTAGATATTTGTCCCAGACTCCTGTTTGCCTGTTCTGATCCATCTACTACTCTGAATGGGGTCACTGGCTGCTAATATCAGCAAAAAAAAAACAAAACAAAAAAACACTCCTCTCTACAGGTCTGCATGCCTATTGGCTGATTCTTTAACGGCAAAAAACTCACTGATGACTGATATGTGAAGTGAAAGAGAAAGCCATGATGTGTTAATACCTATGCATTTTCATGCAGATTTTATTATGATGGGGGAAAAAAAACTTGAGAACAACCAGATAACTAAAATGTTAAAAATAAAAAATATTCTGTAAATCAGTGAATGTAAACATTCCCACTGCATAATTTCATTTAAATAAACATATAAAACAACAATACATTAAGAAACATAAAACCCTTTAACACCCTTAAATTAAAATTGTTACAAAATAAAACATAACAAATAAAATACTAGTAAACAAGGAAGTATCTCCTTACAATTTGTTCATAAAACCTGGATATAGCTTTGACAGAATATGGTCCAGTTAACTCATTCAGTTTGGCAAAAACAACAAATAGCATTAACTCCCTCCATCCCATGGGTTATGAATCTGCAACAGACACAAAAATAGCATAAGTCAGTGTAAACCACTGCTTGGCTAAATACTTGATTCTGCTTGAGAAGGTGTTGGTTATTTATATGTATATAAAAATACATGCAAGAACAACGGCATGCACACTCAGACAGGCAAAATTATGGTGTGTTGGGTTGTGGGAGGCAGCGTGGTATAGTAATGAAATGTCAATTAATAGAGCTGACATAATTCCCTATTACACATGACAGAGACATGTCTGCACACAATATATTGCACAATGTTATGCCCTGCAGGCCAGAACTATGACTTACCCGTCATTCTCCAGGAGGGGTTGGGGGTACTGTGAGAGACAGAGGGGCTCTGATCCTGGCCATCTGGAAAATGCTGCAGAGACACAAGACAGACAACATCACAAATTCATCCACATTTCTTTATTAATGGATATTAAATGAACACTTGGGGCACATTAATTGTGTCAGTTTGGCTAATCTTGTTTTCTCATTAAAAAGTCAGCTCCTAAAAATCAACCATGATTCCCAGAAATGATCTGGGGTGGTTTGGAAAAAAACAAAGACGGTTCAACCTACAGTGTATCAATTCAAAAAGCCAATTGGCAATCGTGAATAGTTAGGTGGTATGTTGCGTGATCTTTCAGATGGGGCTTGTACTGACATGTTTTAGAGTAAGGTTTCCCAAACTCGGTCCTGAGCCCCCCCGGGTGCACATTTTGGTTTTTGCACTAGCACTCATCATCAAGCTTTGTTTATTTGAATCAGCTGTGTAGAGCTAGGGCAAAAACCAAAACGTGCACCCAGGGGGGGCCCCAGGACCGAGTTTGGGAAACCATGTTTTAGAGACTAGGCCTACAGTCTAGTTATTTTAAAGGTCAACTGCTCCTTAGAACCAACTTATCTGGTTTTAAACAGCCTATGTGGCATCAATATGAATCAGAAACATTCATTTTTCTTTCAAAATTGACTACAAAGTGTAAATAGTATAATTTTGGTCATAAACAGTGGTGTGTATTCATGGAGCCAAGGGAAGCCAGGCTTCCCCCAAAAAGTGTTACATAATTTTCCTTCAATTCGCAAGAGGCTGAATGTATCTCACCGGAGAAAGCATCCAAGCAAGCGAAACAGCGCCTATCTGTCTCTGTAAGCCATCTATCTGGTCATAAAGAGTATGACATTGTTGCCGCCTGTAGCATTGAATGCAAGGGAAGCCAGCGAGCGTTTGGCCTCCCTTGATAAAAAAAAGTATTAGATAGTAACCAATCAGGGTTGAGCTAAACTGAGTGAGCTGTTCTGTGAAAGGTCCTGGCGCACCAAAAAAAAGTGTTAAGGGAAGCCAGTTTGGATTTGGCATCGCTCCTATCAAATCACATCGAGCGCATACGTCATTGACAGAAACAACTTGAATTGTTGCATCTCGTTGTGTTGCTGTCCTCCAGTGGCTAGCTAGCTAAAATTGGCACTTTCCTACATTAGCCATGGATGGAGATAGGGATTTTGACTTTTACTTAATTCTCCGTACTGGCCAATGATTATAATGGCAATTCTGATCCAACCATTAATTCACACATTGTGCCTCTGGCCTGAGAGGATGGAAGTGTAATATGTAGCTAGATTTAGAAGGCTAATGTTAACTAGCTATGAAAAGGAAGTTAGGCTAGGGGGCTAGCATTTTAGCCAGGTATGGAGAATAAAAGCGTGTACTGTATGACAGAGTGATAGACCGTTTCGTCAACATTAAAGAGAGGAGGATGGCATTGGCGTTTCTCTACAAGTAGGGTGAGTCAACATGTTTTTTCTACTTGCACGAATGCACACACACACAGAAATCCTAAACATGGACAGCCACATCATATTTATCTTACGTTGATTGGACTACTGGTCATAAAGTCAGTGTCGTCCAAAATAGAGTTTGGTAAGTGACTGCGTCATTACTTACTTGAGGGTTTGGTTTGGTTACAATTATGTCAACAATTCATGCCCCCTTTTGCCTATTTAACACATGGTGGCACCGTGTTTTCTGGGAAAAGACTGGGCAAGTTCGCTTTGCATGGCCCAGTACCACGGGCAGGCGGAGACATCTCCTTAGGAGGACCAATGGAATGGTCAAAAATCTGCAAACCCCGCCTACACGGGGCACCGGGGTCATGCAAAACGAACTTGCCCACTGGAACCTCTTCACAAGACAAGACGTGTGGTTAATACTTGCCCTTGCTTGGGAAATAGCTACTCCAGTGAAAATGGGCTTCCATAAAGTTATTCAACACACTTGGTCAGATTGCCAGGATATGAATTACATCCGACTAGTTTCTACTTGGACTGTCAAACAATCAAACCTGAGACTGGTGTGTTGTTGGTAAGTAGCAGTGGTGTAGTGGTGACTGGAGAAGTGGGTATACTCTAATTTTGCCAATATTTTCCAAACGGCCCACCCAGCGAAGGAAAGGTGCCCTTTGTAAAATAAATTATGAGAAACAGTGACACACTCAGAATGACCTTAAATGATCAATCTCATATTTGTCTATCAGTCAGGCCAACCCAATCAGTACTGTGCAAGTAGGCTAATAGTAGGCCTACTATTGAATAAGATAAAATAGTCTGTCAACTCCATCAGAAATACACAGGTTTCAGATTTATTCAATTATTTTCAGGTTTTTGCTCTCAAGGTCACACTTTTTTTTTGTTGAAAAACAACATTGGATGTTCTAAGTCCATAACAATGCAGTAGACCACTTTTGAGGACTGGGTAAAATCTAAGAAATGTTTATTTGAGTTACCCTTTAATTCAAGTGCACAGACACCTAGCACTGTTGTTTGGTTAGCAGTGTTTCTGTAGCACATGAGATGGAGCTTGCTAAACAAATGGCCACTGGATTGATGTAAATAATCATGATATAATTTCATTCTGCCAGGAAGGCATAGGCTACTTTGTAGCTAGTTAACACTTAATTGAGAAGATTTTTGGGAAAGCCATTCCATCTACCAGAAGACGGTTAGGCCTATCATTAGCATTGCTATATTTTCTTGTTCCTTTTCCTGTTTGAAACCTGGACGTTTTACTTCATATTATGAGGCATGTCTTACCTTTCTTCAAAGTACCCTATATAGCCAAAATGCACCATAGAAACGTGGAGACAATTATTTTATAAAGACTTCCTCGTATGCGTTCTCCTGTTCTATTGGGTTTCTTTCAACTTTCTTTCATTGTCTAGCAGCCAAAGGCATTATCCTAGTCATATTAGCAAACCTTGATGGTTGTAGCATTTTTTTATTTCTTTCTACATTTCTAACGGCTATTTCCATCTCTATCCATGAAACCGCTCGCATGTGTGGTGTGCATTTTTGAACTGTATTTTCCCGCAAATTGAATTTTGGAACATTCACACGCATGTCTACCGCCGTGTGCACACTGCTGCGCCTAAAATGTGAACAAAGTTTATTAACATTTTAAGCTAAACATTCTGAACTGTTCCATCAGCCTTATTAATTGACATGGCGTATACACTGTATCTCCACTATACTACTTTGATACACATTAAGGGAGTTCATGTGAGTATACGCAGTGCCCACAGAAAAATAAGTGGGTATATGGCGTATACCCTCCAATACACCACAGGTAAGTAGAGAAGTTTTGTTTATAGCTAGCTAGCTACATCATTATTTGGTAGCTTTGTATCATAGCGGCATAGCCTATAATACTGTGATGTAACTAGCTAAATACATGTGCCTAACATGCAATTTGAGAGGAAGATTTGCATAGCTAACATTGTACCTGAAGACAGGTTTGCTCCCTGGTAGCTAACGTTAGCTAGCTAGCTCATAATCACGCAAACCTGACGACGTTTGACGCATGTTGCCAGCTTGCTTTCAACAACGTTTCAACTCGAACTGGCTAGCTACTGTCCTTGTGTCGTGATTGAATGGCAAAAACACCCAAGAAACACCCACAAACCACACCCCCCAAGACAACTCTTGTTTGCCTTCAGTCATGGCCGCTAGCATTTCTAAATCAGCATTGATAAAAAACAAGGCCAAATCAGGATGTGCAGACACCCTTTAATGGTTCAACAACACCATATCCTGACTGCTATCTATACGCAGATGTACCTACACCAGTTCTAGCAATAGACCAAAATGTATCCAACCAGTTCTATAGACTGACATTTCAAGAAGATGTGTGTAATTTCATTGAGAAACAATGATAACCTGGATCCAGCATTAATACATAGGCCATTCAACTCTACACCATCTGTCCAATCACATTAAGTCTGCCTCTACATCTCTCCCTCCATTTATCCATCCTTTCTCCCTCTTCCCTCTCCTCATCATTGCCTCTCACCTGTTGGATCTGCTGGATCTCCCTCATAGCCAATCGGATGGAAGGATACAACCGGGGGAAGGGCCTGCTCTTGTGGTCCCTCTTGTCCTCCTCTTCTTCCCACTCTCCTCTCTCCCTGTCCCTCCCTCCGCGGGCCTCCCCTCCTCTAGCCTCGGCCCGGTGTCTGCGGTCAGATATCCGCCTGAGGACAGGGGGTCTCTGGGACTCCAGGCTGGGGTTCTGCCCCGGGGGCAGGAAGAGCCGTTGTAGCTCCAGGTGGACGGGGGTCGACTCGCCCTCCTCCTCCTCCCCAGACTTGGAGCTCCCGTGGTCGGCTGAAGCCAGGAGGTCCAGGCCCTTCAAGTCCTCGTAGTCTGTGTTCTGGTCACATGTCTGAAACAACAGATTAAAATTAGCTTACATTAAATCTGGAACAGTGCATGCATGTAGATTGTAGAACACTTGCTATAAGCTTTCATGGCTCTTCCCAGACTACATCAAATGCATAAATGTTTGATGATGCATTCTTATTGTTTAATATTAAACACAGATCCTGGCAGACCCTGTTACAACTGTGGGTATATTCAAGACAGTATTTGACAGGAGCCAGACCCTAAAGGGTGTTTGACCCGATGCTGACCTGTCCGCAGGGGGTGGTAAGCAGCTCGTTGAAGGGCTTGATGCCCACCCGGCTGTGGTGCTGCACCAGGTCAGGCAGGGAGGGGTGAGCCTTATCCTCCCCCAGGATCACATACTTCCCGTTGGACTGCATCTCGATCATAAAGTGCCTGCAGCGGTTCGCACCCCTGACAGCGGATAGACGGAGAGGCCAAGGTCAGAGGGTAAAGGGTACACATAGGTCACAAAGGATTAGGGCCAAACGGGAGTTTAGGGGTTTAATGTCTTAGATTCATCCACCAAATGACACATATGTTTAAATCCAGTTTGTCATCCTCAGTCTTACTTGTATGTTAGTGTGTAGCCCTCCCGGCTCTGTCCCACACGAATCAGAAAGCAGCCCACAGGCTTGTCCGTCATAAGATCCTCTGCTTGTCTGTAGAGGAGACATACACAGAAAGACTTGTTAAAACCACAACGAAATCTGAATGAGAATGTGCGTACATGTGCATGTGTGTTTGGCATCCTCTCTTACTGACCTGCGTGTGATCATGCCATGGAACCAGCAGGGGAAGGCTCCATTGTGGACCACCTTGCGGGCCTGCGTCTCCTTGAACCAGCGGATGGTGTTCTTCCTCTTCTTGCTCCTCTCCCTGGCCCGCTCCTCTCCCCCTGCCTGGCCCACCAACTCAGCCAGTTCAATGTGCACCTCCAGGTTGTCAAAGGGAGTGGCCTGGGAGAGACAGAGGGAACCGTATAGGGTAAATCTTAGGGTCATTTAAGGCTCAGTTTAGGGTCAAATTTAGTCATCAAAGACTGGGAGTGGATGTCAGGGTATAGAGTGGGAGGGCGATTGTCGTAGGGTACAAGATCAGTCAATAGCATGGTTCCCACTAACATGCTGTCTGCGTGCTAGCCAGTGCTTGCTAGCACCAGAGATATTTATAACAGAGAGACAACATGAGATTCCTTCCTGCAAATTACTTCTTACAGTTCTCAATTAAATAAAGGTTACCAGTGTAGACTCTTGAGTATGGCTCACCTCAAATGGTTTGCTGCGGGGCCGTGGGACAGGGGCCAGGTGGATAGCTGTGGGCAGGATGGAGCGAGGCCGGGGCTGTGGCTTCTTCTTCCTGGGTAGGGGCACGGGTGGAGAGAATGGCCCTGAGACACACAGACACCCCGGTTAAAGCTACACTGACTGTACAAAACATTAAGGACACCTGCTCTTTCCATGACATACACTGACATGGGTGATTCTAGCTGAAAGTTATGATCCCTTATTGATGTCACTTTTTAAATCCACTTCAATCAGTGTAGATGAAAAGGAGGAGACAGGTTAAAGAAGGATCTTTAAGCGTTGAGACAATTGAGACATGGATTGTGTATGTGTCATTCAGAGTGTAAATGGGCAAGACAAAATATTTAAGTGCCTTTGAACGGGGTAGCCAGGCGCACCGGTTTGTGTCAAGAACTGCAACGTTGCTGGGTTTTTCATGCTCAACAGTTTCCTGTGTATCAAGAATGGTCCACCACCCACAGGCCATCCAGCCAACTTGACACAACTATAGGAAGCATTGGAGCCAACATGGGCCAGCATCCCTGTGGAACGCTTTCGACACCTTGTAGAGTCCATGCCCCGACGAATTGAGCCTGTTCTGAGGGCAAAAGTGTGGGGGGGCGGGGGTGTAACTCAAAATTAGGAAGATGTTCTTAATGTTCTGTACACTCAGTGTATACATACAGTGAGTGACAAGGATCCTTACACATTCTTGAATGCTGAATTCTTTATTTAAGTCATACTGAAATGTATTTGTCAACGTGCACATAGAGGGGTAGAGAGAGAAAGAGTTCGGAGAAGGGTGGAGGTAAAGAACAAAAATTGAACAGTGGTAGGGAGAGAGAGAACAAGTAGGCAGCAATTACAGCCTTGAGTCTTCTTGTGTATGACACTACAAGCTTGGCCTGATAAAGGCCTGATTGGTGGAGTACTGCAGAGATGGTTGTCTTTCTGGAAGGTTCTCCCATCTCCACAGAGTGACCATCGGGTTCTTGGTCACCTCCTTGACCAAGGCCCTTCTCCCCCGATTGCTCAGTTTGGCCGGGCGGCCAGCTCTAGGAAGAGTCTTGGTGGTTCCAAACTTCTTCCATTTAAGAATCATGGAGGCCACTGTGTTCTTGGGGACCTTCAATGCTGCAGACATTTTTTGGTATCCTTCCCCAGATCTGGGCCTCGACACAATCCTGTCTCGGAGCTCTACGGACATTTCCTTCAACCTCATGGCTTGGTTTTTGCACTGTCAACTGTGGAACCTTATATGTCCAATCAATTGAATTTACCACAGGTGGATTCCAATCAAGTTGCAGAAACATCTCAAGGATGATCAATGGAAACAGGATGCACCTGAGCTCAATTTCGAGTCTCATAGCAAACGGTCTGTATACTTATGTAAATAAGGTATTTCTGTTTTCTATGTTTAATACATTTGCAAACATTTCTAAAAACCAGTTCTCGCTTTGTCATTATGGGGTATTGTGTGTAGATTGATGCTGACTTTTAAAAATGTAATCCATTTTAGAATAAGGCCGTAACGTAACAAAATGTGGAAAAAGTGAAGGGGTCTGAATACTTTCCGAATGCACGGTTGGTGAGTAAGAGACGAGAGGGAGAAAGAGATAGAAGGAAAACGATATTCTGTGTCCTTACTCTTGTTCTCCTGCTCCATGTCCAGTCGCCTCCTCATCTCCTCCTCCAGCTCCTGCTTCCTCATCTTCTCCTCCAACTCCCTGGCTTCTCTCTCCTCCCTCTCTCTCTGGGCCTGCCTCTGTCTGTGCACCTCCGCCAGCAGGGACAGGTACTTCCTCCTGCAGCGCAGTGAACGGTAGTCTGCAAACACACAGCAACAGTGAGAATGTGAAGAGAGAGAGTGAGAGATGCAGTGATGAGACGTAGAAAGGAGAGAGACATAGGGAGGAGAGAAACATTACTAATGAATGGCCACTTTAAAGAAATGGAACACTAGCTACTTTAATAATGTTTACATATCGGCATTACTCATCTCATATGTATATACTGTATTCTATACTATTCTACTGTATCTTAGTCCATGCTTCTCTGACATTGCTTGTCCATATGTATATATTCTTAATTTATTCCTTACTTAGATTTGTGTGTGTTGGGTATATGTTGTGAAATTGTTAGATATTACTTGTTAGATATTACTGCACTGTCGGAGCTAGAAGCACAAGCATTTCGCTACACCCGCAATAACATCTGCTAAACACGTGTATGTGACCAATAAAATGTGATTTTATTTGTATTTGTGATAAAGGACCACATTACACGCAAAATGATGCTACAGTAAGCACAGGCCATGAAATCAAGATACCAGACAGTATGCCATAGAAACGATCATCCATCTTGCAGGGGGGTGGGGGGTTGCAACGCAAAGACTGAGGGTAGCACTGCATGTAACTTGCTGATGGTAATGTTTGTTTAAACATGTCCCATCGTGATTTATTTCAATGTTTACTTCGATGATTATAACCTAGTCTACCTACCTGAGAGGGTTTTTACCCTCAGGCCTGAGTTTAAAAGCAGCAACATCTCACAGAGGCCAAATAAATTACTTTGACAGACATTTGAGAGATTATGTTCCAGATACTATGGTTTGTGGCCCTTACCTTTCTGGATGACAAGTGCTGCCTTGCCAAGTCTCTCTAACAGCCTGGCCAACTCCTCCTGGTGCCAATACTTAAAGAACATACGAGACGAACTGCCACAGAAAGAGACAGCGAGAGAGACAGTTTAAAAACAATGTTTATAGATATTAAGCGGTATTTGCAAGGGGAATTGTTGCATACAGTACTATTAAATCAGAGAGAACATTCGAGAAAGAAAGATTTCCAATCAACTTCAGTACTGTCATTAAGCCATATTCATAAAACTATATATACAAAAGTATGTGGACACCCCTTCAAATTAGTGGATTTGGCTATTTCAGCCACACCCGTTGCTGACAGGTGTATAAAATTGAGCTCACAGCCATGCAATCCCCATAGACAAACATTGGCAGTAGAATGGCCTTACTGAAGAGCTCAGTGAGTTTTAACGTGGCACCGTCACAGGATGCTACCTTTCCAACACGTCAGTTCGTCAAAATTCTGCCATGCAAGAGCTGCCCCGGTCAACTGTATGCGCTGTTATTGTGAAGTGGAAACGTCTAGGAGCAACAACAGCTCAGCCGCAAAGTGGTAGGCCACAGAAGCTCACAGAATGGGACCGCTGAGTCATCGGTCCTCGGTTGCAACACTCAGTACCGAGTTCCAAACTGCCTCTGGAAGCAACGTCAGCACAATAACTGTTAGTTGGGAGCTTCATGAAATGGGTTTCCATGGCCGAACAGCCGAACACAAGCCTAAGATCACCATGCAAAATGCCAAGCGTCAGCTGGAGTGGGGTAAAGCTCGCTGCCATTGGACTCTGGAGCAGTGGAAACACGTTCTCTGAAGTGATGAATCACTCTTCACCATCTGGCAGTCCGACGGACGAATCTGGGTTTGGCGGATGCCAGGAGAATGCTACCTGCCTGAATGCATAGTACCAACTGTAAAGTTTGGTGGAGGAGGAATAATGGTCTGGGGCTGTTTTTCCATGGTTAGTTCCAGTGAAGGGAAATCTTAATGCTACAGCATACAATGACATTCTAGACGATTCTGTGCTTCCAACTTTGTGGCAACAGTTTAGGGAAGGCCCTTTCCTGTTTGAGCATGACATTGCCACCATGCACAAAGCGAGGTCCATACAGAAATGGTTTGTCGCAATCAGTGTGGAAGAACTTGACTGGCCTGCACAGAGCCCTGACCTCTACCCCATCGAACACCTTTGGGATGAATTGGAACGCCGACTGCGAGCCAGGCCTATTCGCCCAAAATCAGTGCCCAACCTCACTAATGCTCTTGTGGCTGAATGGAAGCAAGTCCCCGAAGCAATGTTCCAACATCTAGTGGAAAGTCTTCCCAGAAGAGTGGAGGCTGTTATAGCAGAAAAGGGGGGGACCAGCTCCATATTAATGCCCATGATTTTGGAATGAGATGTTCAACGAGCACGTGTCTACAGACTTTTGGTCATGTAGTGTAATTTTAGGACATTTCTAAAGAGCCACACAGCAGGAGAAAGCAAGAGCAGGGACCGAGAGGGTGAAAGAGTGCAATTGAGATAAAGATCCTTACTCAATATAAACCCTGAGCGGTCCTCACAAGCCAAAGACAACACTGAGCTGTTAACTGAAGAATGAGCTGTTTTTGGCAGACTGATTAGCAGTTGACAGTTTTAGAAGACTTCAAATTGAATGTTGAACTAGGCGAGTTGGAACCTGGGATAATTATTAGTGATGAGTGTTCCCATGTCTCAATGGAGGCAGCGATCCAAATGTATTGAAACTGAAATCTAAATCAACTGTGGTCCTCTGTAGCTCAGCTGGTAGAGCACGGCGCTTGTAACTCCAAGGTAGTGGGTTCGATCCCCGGGACCACCCATACACAAAAATGTATGCACGCATGACTGAGTCGCTTTGGATAAAAGCGTCTGCTAAATGGCATATTATTATATTATATTATAACTATTCACTGACTTGTTCTTTCCAGCATAAAAACATGCTTTGATGAAGTTATGAAAGCTTTGTTAGAGGAAGATTCAGCAGTAAGGAAATTCGTCTTCTCAGACTGATTGTGGCAAATAATTTTCTTAGCCAATTCATTTAACACAACAAGAGCAACTAATGAAGCCTTACCCACACTTCCAGCCATGTATCTCAGTTGTGTTGAGAATAGACATGCAGCTGAAAAAGACACAAACCACACAGGTTACATTTAATAAGATGGAACAAAGTGCTGTACAAATGTCTATGAAATCACTCAACATGATGTTGGTGTATGTCATCTTTTTTTAATTGCAGGAATGAGTGCAAGTGTCTTTATACCTTTCCTTGGTTAGTGGTAAATCTGGCTTTATCAGCAGAATGTTGTACCTGAAGAGGGGAAACAGAAGATTTTAGCATGGTGCACTGAAAATAAAACTGCAGTGCACAGCAATATCATGCATCCACGTTTGTGTGTTGGCCAAGATTACAGTAGCCATGTTACAAGTAATGCATACACACACACACCTCTGAGCAAATTCTTTGAACGATGGTCGCCAGGAGAAGCCATCTCTTCGTATCCTGATGGTTTCCAGCAAGCCGTTGTATCTTAGCTGGAAAAAAAATAAAATAATCCTTTGCTATCATATAAATATGTTCCACATACCCCAAGCAGAATCAGGTGTAATTGATGCCCATATCAGATACCTACTGGACTTACTTTAACAACTAAATGCAATGTCAAAGCTGAACAGCAGGTGGCGATGTAGCATAAGGCACAGTTATGATGATGATGATGATGATGATAAGGGGGCGGGATTGTTTAAAAAGCACATATGGATGGTCAAAAAGCTTTGGATTGACAACTATTTAACCTAATCTTAACCTAATCTTAACCTAGTCTTAACCTAGTCTTGCTTATGGAGGGCAATAGAGCTACAGCACAGCTTTAACATAGACTATCCAGCACAATTTCACAGTTATTAACCATAGTTCCAGTTAAACCATTGTCTACCCACCCGCCAATACTGCATTGCAGTGTTATATCAGTTCAGGCCTAGACAATCACATTTAAAAAGCATTGATTGTGGATGAGGAGAGGGGAGGGAAGAAAGCCCCCTACTGTCAGACTAGACAGCAGTGTTCACTGACGACAGGGTATTAACCAGCTTCATTGTTTCATCAGGGCTATACTAACCCTCTTCTGGGGCCAAATCCACTTCCTATGAACACACCGCCCCGTCAGTCAGTCAGACACTGACCCACTAAACTAGTACCTAGATGCTGCTGCTTAGCCAACCACTGATTAGCATACTGGGGACTGGGTCTTGTTCATTAGGGCACACTGAAGCAAAACGCTTTGTAAAGGAGAAGGAAAACAAGCGTTTCTTATTGGTCAAGTTCAGATAGTTTCAGTCCGTTTTCTTCCATTTCGTGCCTATTGAACACAACCCTGATTCTGAAGTTGGCCCAATCCCCACAATGTATCGATACTGTGTTATACATATAACTTTCAGCACTGACAACTATGCACTGTTCACAAAGCTTTTGTAATGCACCATTTGCTTAGCTTTTGAAAGCATTGATTATTCTGAAAAAGGGGTCAAACGTTAAATGCACAAAAGGACTGGTATTATTTCAGGCCTGTGCACCCTGCCTAGGAAATAATCTAGCTAGGGGAAATACTGAAGCTTTGGCTGCTACCTTTTTCATCTCCAATGTAAGGTAGACATGCCTACAGTTCAGTACAGTACATCTAAAATAATATATTAAATATTGGTTCTCACCTGGTCCATTACTATTTTGTTGTCCACCTGGTCAGGAAGCTTGCTACCGTTAGGTTTGATGCAGCGGACAAAGTGAGGACTGGCCACAAACATCTTCTCCATCAGTACAGCCAGAGAGTGCTGAACGTATGACACATACACATAGTGGAGATTACTAATCATTATCTGTGCATCTTTATTTTACAGCAGTTCAGTCTATTGGTAGGCATATTTTCAGTATTGTTCATATTTAGTACTCAGACATCATTATGAAATCTAACGCTCAGAAATAAGAGGTTTATAAATCCAGATGTGTAACATAAAGTCAACGTATGCCTTACCTTAAACTGGGCCCCCACAGACTGTTTCCTAGTTGAGTTAAAGTTGTCATCTGCCTTTTGCATGAGCTAAAAGAAAAATGATTAAACATCGTTTAAACCCACATTCTGGCTCTGATTTGCCCTGTAAGAAAGGTCCAAATATGACCCTGGCTGTTTGGAACCAAAAGTAATTTATTCTACAGAATCTACTGTATATCATGTTCTGTTGCACTTCGTGAATTTATTTCAAACTGGACTATGATCTACAGTGCCTACCTTGGCTTTGCGTGGCATCAAGGTCCCTGTCCTGGAGATTGTGGCTGAAAAGACATCAAATATGAATCATATGGGAATATTAGATGCGAGATGCCAGACAGTGATCAATGTTTTAAACTAGAACAATTCTCAAACTGACCAGAGTCTGTGAATGTTATGGTGGTGTGTTCAGATAACAGTAACCATTAAATTATTTTTAAAATCCTACATTGTTTTCTAAGAAGAGGTCAGGGGGTGTATTTGTCCACAAATCCTCATTGGAAACCAGCCCACGTCATTGTGTATGAGCTCTGATCCATGTTACGCATGTTTACAGAACTGATTTAATAGCTACAGTTTAACAATCACTGTGTACACAGACGTACATAAATCGACGATTGTGCAGTGATAAAAACGTAGGTCATTTCTGGCAAAGTGCAGAGTTGTTGAATACAGAAACATTCAGATTCCCTCATGTACCTGCGAAGAGGAGACTGAGTAGGGGGGTGACACTGTTGATGAAGAGGCTTCTGATGCTGGCTGGGATGGTGTCTCTGTTCTTCTCTAG
This sequence comes from Coregonus lavaretus, assembly GCF_964263955.1. NCBI lineage: Eukaryota > Metazoa > Chordata > Actinopteri > Salmoniformes > Salmonidae > Coregonus > Coregonus lavaretus. The sequence continues at coordinate 48,447,253 of NC_139991.1, forward strand.
GAAACCTACTCCATTATACTGGACCTGGACACACAAAGGAGAGAATTAACTTACACTTTATTTGAAGCCCATATGCTTCCTAACCACACTCATAATGAGTTATAATGCAGTCCTGATGTAGTATAGATGTAGTTATAAACACACATAATAACTCATAATGCATTATACAAGTAACTGTCCAGTGAAAATCTAACTTTTAAGAGTTAATATTATGTTAACTCATACCCAAATAATGTTGTTGACTCATCATATACTAGTATTTGTGGGGGGGTACCCTTCAAAAAACCCATCTCAAACTTGTATCTCAAACAGACAGTTAAAAAAATGATTGCTATGTCCTCATAGAGGACGATGTCATCCTCCTGAGGAGGATGAGCTGGCCAATCAGCGGTCGACCTGAATATTTGCATGACTATTTTTAAAGACCAGTGTGCACCCACACCATTCTGTTGTTGGGGTACGACCACACCATTCTGTTGTCAGAAAAGCTGCTTTTTAACATACTTAATTTACTAAATGTGGAAGGAAAACTATTTCACTCATTGTAATTAATTATAGGTCATATTTAATAGAAAACTGGTAACACTGGACAGTTACATTAAGTATTGTTATAAAGGCATGTATGAATGTAACCTCACCTTCCCAGCATAGTGAACCACAGTGAAGAGGGGGCTATGACTACGGACCACCTTATAGTGGGGACTGCTTTTAAATTTACTGTTCAACTTGTCCACAAAGTCTCTGTCTGACGCCTGAGGGGACAAATAGGGAAAAGAGATTTGAATGAATACATATACATTAATACAAAGATGTAGGGGAGGGGAATTTCCAAAAAAACAGTATTGAGACCACTTAGGTACCTGAGGAAAGGCACTCTGCTCGTCCAGGAGAGAAAGGATTCCAATGGGTTTAGTGAGGAACAGGTCCTGCAGGAGAGAAACACATCAAATTAATCAGTTGTATATGAGACAAGGAAAAACACCTAAACAAATACACTCTTCTACTGTGAAAATGCATATTTCGGTTAATCTCGCCAACTGTTAACTGGGTGAAACATGGTACACAACTACATGACTTTAAAACATGCCTTCTCACAGTCCTATCCTGAAAACCATGTTCCCCGATCTTTATTGACTATGGCCCCTACACTGTAAAATGCTCTAGAAGTTTTATAGTTCTCTGTAGGCATTAGGACTGAGTGGGTACACAGAACAGGACCTGTGGATCCAGGTTGTGCATTACTCGCCCTAGGCCCAATCCTAACTCGCGTTAGAATCCTTCCCACAACTCCTAATATGTCCATCTTATCCCATAGCTTACAGACTGGCTCTACTCATACCTTCAGTCATGGACAGGGACACTATTCTCTGCCAAATGAAACCAGTGGCCACAGGCTAAAAGCAGAAGTGCCCATTAAGCTCCTGGTATGTGACTGAACACTGCCCTGTCAGCATTACCCCTTCCTGGGGTCTCGGTCACTTTGTTCTGTTCTGTCTGGCAGACTCACACTGTGTTTAAACAACCTGTCTGTGCTATTACTGAGCGAGAGGGGAGGAAAAGGGAGAGACAGCGGGTGTAAAAGGGGGACAAAAAAAGGTTGAGAGAGAAAAAGAGTACTAAGTGATGAGGAAAAACGAGAGGAAATGTATTTTTACCAGGATAGGCTTGTTGTCTTTGAAGGAAATGGATTCCCACTCGATGCCCTCCTCCTTGTATTCATTCTGCTCCATCAGAAAGATGTGCTGCAGGACAACAAATGCATACGAAGACGTATGAACAAAAAACAAAATTACAGCAGGTATTCACATTTTCTTTCATAAGTGCTTTGGTCACAGGAGAACATCTTTCATAGGATCAATCTGCTTTGCCCAATAATTTCATTAGAAGATGGCACAATCAATTGTGTGTGGCCTTCAGTCACAAAATCGCCATAAGAAGCCCTGAAGCCTTATGCATTTAATTACACTGAACCAAAATGTTAATGCAACACTTAAAGTGTTGGTCCCATGTTTCATGAGCTGAAACAAAATACCCCAGAAATGTTCCATATTATTAGTCTCCATTTCTCTAAAAAGTTGTGCACCAATTACTTTACATCCTTGTTAGTGAGCATTTCTCCTTTGCCAAGATAATCCATCCACCTGACAGTTGTGGCATATCAAGAAGCTGATTAAACAGCATGATCATTACACAGGTGCACCATGTGCTGGGGACAAAAGGCTACTCTAAAATGTGCAGTTTTGTCACACAACACGCCACAGATGTCTCAAGTTTTGAGGGAGCGTGCAATTGGCATGCTGACTGCAGGAATGTCCACCAGAGCTGTTGCCAGAGAATTGACTGTTCATTTCTCTACCATAAGCCGCCTCGAACGTCGTTTTAGAGAATTTGGCAGTACGTCCAACCGGCCTCACAACCACAGACCACATGTAACCACGCTAGTCCAGGACCTCCAAATCCGGCTTCTTTACCTGCGGGATCGTCTGAGACCGGCCACCCGGACAGCTGATTAATCTGTGGGTTTGCACAACCGAATAATTCTTCACAAACTGTCAGAAACCGTTTCAGGGAAGCTCATCTGTGTGCTCGTCATTCTCACCAGGGTCTTGACCTGACTGCAGTTCGGCGTCGTAACAGACTTCAGTGGGCAAATGCTTACCGTCGATGGCCACTGGTACACTGGAGAAGTGTGCTCTTCATGGATGAATCCCGGTTTCAACTGTACCGGGCAGATGTCAGACAGTGTGTATGGCATTGTGTGGGCCAGCAGTTTGCTGATGTCAACGTTGTGAACAGAGTGCCCCATGGTGGCGGTGGGGTTATGGTATGGGCAGGCATAAGCTAAGGACAACGAACACAATTGCATTTTATTGATGGCAATTTGAATGCACAGAGATACCATGACGAGATCCTGAGGCCCATTGTCGTGCCATTCATCTGCCCCATGTCCCCATGTCGCAAGGGTCTGTACACAATTCCTGGAAGCTGAATATGTCCCAGGTCTTCTATGGCATGCATTCTCACCAGACATGTCACCCATTGAGCATGTTTGGGATGCTCTGGATCGACGTGTACGACAGCGTGTTCCAATTCCCGCCAATATCCATCAACTACGCACAGCCACTGAAGAGGAGAGGGACAACATTCCACAGGGCACAATCAACAGCCTGATCAACTCTATGCAAAGGAGATGTGTTGCGCTGCATGAGGCAAATGGTGGTCACACCAGATACTGACTGGTTTTCTGATCCATGCACCTACTTTTTAAAGGCATCTGTGACAAACAGATGCACATTTGTATTCCCAGTCATGTGAAATCCATAGCTTTGGGCCTACTGAATTTATTTCATTTGACTGATTTCCTTATATGAACTGTAACTCATTAAAAACTAGAAATTGATGCATGTTGCGTTTATATTTTGGTTCAGTGTAAATAATGTAGTCCACTCCAATAAAATGACTATACAATGAGTGCACAAAACATTCAGAACACCTGCTCTTTCCATGACATACACTGACCAGATTAATTCAGGTGAAAGCTATGATCCCTTATTGATGTCACTTTTAAAATCCACTTCAATTCATTGTAGATGAAGGGGAGTATACAGGTTAAAGAAGGATGTTTAAGCCTTGAGACAATTGAGACATGGATTGTGTATGTGTGCCATTCAGAGGGTGATTGGGCAAGACAAACTATTTAAGTGCCTTTGAACGGTGTATGGTAGTAGGTGCCAGGAGCACCGGTTTGTGTCATGAACTTCAACACTGCTGGGTTTTTGGCACTCAACAGTTTCCCATGTGTATCAAGAATGGTCCACCACTCAAATGACATTCAGCCAACTTGACACAACTGTGGGAAGTATTGGAGTCAACATGGGCCAGCATCCCTGTGGATCGCTTGACACCTTGTAGAGTCCATGTCCTGACGAATTGAGGCTGTTCTGAGGGCAGGGGTGGTTGCAACTCAATATTAGGAAATTGTTCTTAAATGTTTTGTACACTCAGCGTATAATGCAGTGTAGTGACCCGACAATGGTAAATAATCAGAAGCAGATTTCTACCCCCACCCCACCGAAGCACTCAAAAGCTGCAAATGAGAGTGGAAAATGTGCTGCCTTTTGAGAAAGCGGAACAAGAGATTAAAAACAGATCCCCTTTCCTATAAAAATGTTGTATGCCAAAAAGAAAAGCGGTACAGGGACATTTGATGGCTGGCGGTGATGAGGCCTCACGTTTCAGGCCTAAGGGAGAAAGTAAAGCCTGCTCTTCCTGATCTGGTGTCATGTGTATTAATGTGCAAGTCAAGTATATCAGGAAATATACTCAAAAAGGTTTGTGGGTATTTGTGGTTTTTGTTCTTCCTATGGCATTTGACCAAATACCTGTGGATGTTTGTTGGACGTGTGGACAGTATCTTTGAATCAATATACTCAGTGATCACAAGGTAAATTGTGTAATGTTAACTTGTAGAGCGTGGTGCTCCAAACCACAGCAGCATGACTAGTAAAAATAGGCTGTCTTTAACTCCAGCATCACATGCATATGTACAGCGCCTTCCGAAAGTATGCATACCCCTTCATTTATTCCACATTTTGATGTGTTACAGCCTGAATTGAAAATGGATTAAATATGTTTTTTTCTCACCCATCTACACACAATACACCATAATGACAAAGTGAACACATTGTTTTTAGAAATTAAATACAGAAATAGCTCATTTACATAAGTATTCACACCCCTGAGTCAATACTTTGTAGAAGCACATTTGGCAGAAATTACAGCTGTGAGTCTTTCTGGGTAAGTCTCTAAGAGCTTTCACAGGATTTTGCCTGTGCATAGCTCCATTCCGTTTCTTTTTTTATCCTGAAAAACTCCCCAGTCCTTAACGATTGCATGCATACCCATAACATGATGCAGCCATCACTATGCTTGAAAATATGGAGTGGTACTCAGTAATGTGTTGTGTTGGATTTGCCCCAAACATAAGGCTTTGTATGCAGGACATAAAGTACATTTCTTTGCCACATTTTTTGCAGTTTTACTTTAGTGCCTTATTGCAAACAGGATGCATGTTTGGAATATTTGTATTCTTTACAGGCTTACTTATTTTCACTCTGTCATTTATGTTAGTATTGTGGAGTAAACACAATGTTGTTGATCCATCCTCAGTTATCCCATCACAGCCATTAAACTAACAGTTTTTAAACGTTTTAATTTATTTTTATTCATTTATTAAAAAAATTCACAAATATAATTCCACTTTGACATTATGGTGTATTGTGTGTAGATCAGTGACACAACATCTAAATGTAATCCATTTTAAATTCAGGCTGTAACACAACAAAATGTCGAAATAGTCAAGGGGTGTGAATACTTTCTGACCTAATTCATTATTTTTCTGAAGCCTTTCACTGAATAGGCATTTATAGCCATTTCAAAAAGCAGAACCTATTGTAGACTTTGTTCACAATTTTCCTGTTCCTCTACTAATACTAAATAAAGAAACAAGCTGGCCACGTGTTTCTTTTAAGTGTTTGGATCTTAAGTTAACAAATCTTACAGGCTGTCATTTTAGGGAACTTAAATAGAGAAACACCCTAGATTATAGGGCTACAGTGGGGGAAAAAATTATTTAGTCAGCCACCAATTGTGCAAGTTCTCCCACTTAAAAAGATGAGAGAGGCCTGTCATTTTCATCATAGGTACACGTCAACTATGACAGACAAAATGAGAGAAAAAAAATCCAGAAAATCACATTGTAGGATTTCTTATGAATTTATTTGCAAATTATGGTGGAAAATAAGTATTTGGTCAATAACAAAAGTTTCTCAATACTTTGTTATATACCCTTTGTTGGCAATGACACAGGTCAAACGTTTTCTGTAAGTCTTCACAAGGTTTTCACACACTGTTGCTGGTATTTTGGCCCATTCCTCCATGCAGATCTCCTCTAGAGCAGTGATGTTTTGGGGCTGTCGCTGGGCAACACGGACTTTCAACTCCCTCCAAAGATTTTCTATGGGGTTGATATCTGGAGACTGGTTAGGCCACTCCAGGACCTTGAAATGCTTCTTACGAAGCCACTCCTTCGTTGCCCGGGCGGTGTGTTTGGGATCATTGTCATGCTGAAAGACCCAGAAACGTTTCATCTTCAATGCCCTTGCTGATGGAAGGAGGTTTTCACTCAAAATCTCACGATACATGGCCCCATTCATTCTTTCCTTTACACGGATCAGTCGTCCTGGTCCCTTTGCAGAAAAACAGCCCCAAAGCATGATGTTTCCACCCCCATGCTTCACAGTAGGTATGGTGTTCTTTGGATGCAACTCAGCATTCTTTGTCCTCCAAACACGAAGAGTTGAGTTTTTACCAAAAAGTTCTATTTTGGTTTCATCTGACCATATGACATTCTCCCAATCCTCTTCTGGATCATCCAAATGCACTCTAGCAAACTTCAGACGGGCCTGGACACGTACTGGCTTAAGCAGGGGGACACGTCTGGCACTGCAGGATTTGAGTCCCTGGCGGCGTAGTGTGTTACTGATGGTAGGCTTTGTTACTTTGGTCCCAGCTCTCTGCAGGTCATTCACTAGGTCCCCCCGTGTGGTTCTGGGATTTTTGCTCACCGTTCTTGTGATCATTTTGACCCCACGGGGTGAGATCTTGAGTGGAGCCCCAGATCGAGGGAGATTATCAGTGGTCTTGTATGTCTTCCATTTCCTAATAATTGCTCCCACAGTTGATTTCTTCAAACCAAGCTGCTTACCTATTGCAGATTCAGTCTTCCCAGCCTGGTGCAGGTCTACAATTTTGTTTCTGGTGTCCTTTGACAGCTCTTTGGTCTTGGCCATAGTGGAGTTTGGAGTGTGACTGTTTGAGGTTGTGGACAGGTGTCTTTTATACTGATAACAAGTTCAAACAGGTGCCATTAATACAGGTAACGAGTGGAGGACAGAGGAGCCTCTTAAAGAAGAAGTTACAGGTCTGTGAGAGCCAGAAATCTTGCTTGTTTGTAGGTGACCAAATACTTATTTTCCACCATAATTTGCAAATAAATTCATTAAAAATCCTACAATGTGATTTTCTGGAAAGAAAATCTCAATTTGTCTGTCATAGTTGACGTGTACCTATGATGAAAATTACAGGCCTCTCTCATCTTTTTAAGTGGGAGGACTTGCACAATTGGTGGCTGACTAAATACTTTTTTTCCCCACTGTACTTCCTTGTGGCACTGATATTTACACTTACATGGTTAAAGAAGTACTGCAGCTGTTCATTGGCCAGGTTGATGCAGAGCTGCTCAAAACGGTTCACAGCGAAATTCTCAAACCCAAAAATATCGAGGATACCTGTATTATAGAACAAGAAAATCGAATGGTCAATCTGACATCGACCATCTCTGCTTGCGAGGAAGAAAACATATGAAGAGTTTAGGAATTGTATTACTTTTGAAGCCTTAAAGTTTCCCTTGAAACTCACCTATTTCACTGAGCTCAATGTCAAAGTCAACGTTGGGAGCCAGCAGTTCGTTAACTTTACTGACGATCCAGCCGAATACTCTCCCATAAGCCACTTTGGCGATGGAGTCCCTGGCATCTGCAGATAAACACACAACATATTAATGGAGTCAAGCGCTCTTGAAAACATTATTAATAGCATTTCCATATTCAGCTTCCGCTCCTTTTTTTCTCTCCCATTGATGCTAAAAGCAGTCTCTATTTGCACTAGTTGGTCAGCCAGACATGGGCCTTATTTAAACTCTAGGAGGAAGTTGTGGTCAGCTTACCCTCCCTAAATCCAAACCTTAACCATTAGGGTGAAAACTCAAACCTGTCCAAGTACCTCAAGGACATGCCTGGTTGGCACTAGTAATAAGCGCTAAAGACACAGCACATTTACTGTATGCAACCGTGTCCTGTTATGTTCATTCATACTTGTGTTCTAGCATTGTCAGGTATGTAGCTACACAAATATTGTGCTCTCCAGTTTCATGGAAAGACCCAATGAAAGAGGAAACTGGGCCCAGTATTAACCACCATGGAACAGTTAGTATCCATGGTGGTTAATACTTACCCATGCCCTTCTTCCTAATGGCTAAGGTGATGGTGGTAGGGAAAGTTGATCCCGGACCAGTGCTTGAGTGTTTTTCTCCTTACCCTCAGCCTGCTGCTGGTTGTGCAGCCTGCGAATGGCCTCTCCTCTCGTCACAGACAGAGTACAGGTCAGACTCCTCAGCAACTCCTCCTCCTGCACCCCAAACTGACCCTGAGAAGGCAAACACACACAAATATTAACACACAAAAGCATAGGCCTACACAGAAAGCGCACAAAGCACACAAGCTTATAGTTTACACACACAAAATCACTGCCAGGTTCATAAATCCACGCTTAAACGTTTAGACCACTGATAGTATAGTGATACACTGGTATAAAGTATAGTGAGTGACACTCACATTTCAACCAAAAACAACCTCCATGCTAACCCAGCCCCAAGGCTCCTTTAACCCAGACATGGCCCTACTGAACATACAAAGCTAAGGTCATGGCAATGCTAGGCATGCAAAAACCTGCCACACATCAAACAAAGGCCATCCTCAGACAGCGATACTTTCAATTAATCAATGTCAAAAAAGGGGAAACCGACCTAGTGCTATAGATTTCACAATGTAGTCCTACTTTACTACTATTAGCCCTCAAAAAGGTATAGTTCAACCAAACTATACATTTGGCTCATAGCTGTATACCCAGTAGTAGTCAGTGGACCAGAGTCAGCAACACAACATTTTGGGTTTGTCTATATTAGCAACAGTTTAGCATTAGCATCACTAAAGGAGAAACACTTACAGTGGTTGGACCCCTGCTGTTAGCATACTCTAATCACCCCTGCTGCCAGAATGCTCTAATCACCCCTGCCAATCACCTCAATGACCAGGGTCTGTGACGTTGTTTTGCTCATAATGATAACGGTTAAAACAGGGCAAAGGGCAGCTGAACCTACGTCAGTTGGAAGTACACCTAGCATTGTGAGCAATACCTCTCCATTGAACTCCAAATATAGCCTCTCGTGACCTTTTACAGGCACTGTGTCTTATCTGAGCTGGCCAGATGTTGGCTCAGCCCACCATCACCACCGTCTGCCTGCCTGGGAGGCCTGCTTATGGGGGAGTTACTGTGGAGGAAGGGGCAATCATTCACCTGTTTAAATAGAAGGCACATGTATGCACACACACACATACATACACACACACACACACATACATACACTATCACCTGTGGATCTATGCATACACAAACGAACGGACACAGTAGAACGTTTAAATATCATGCACACACACACAAACTAGTTGAATAGCACACCAAGACACACACACACAACCTTTTTGCTAAAAGTGTCTACACTGTGTCTCCAGGAGCAAGCAGCTGCCCACATTAGAACGGTCAATGGTCATTGTGTGAGGAGAGGACTGTAGCAATTGGCTCAACAATCCCCTTGTTTATTTTACTATGTATGCTCAGGACTGGCAGCACTACAGGTTTTCCCCCAACCTTAGTCATTGAACCCCTCTCTTCTGCTATTTAAACCACTATAATAGAGCCGTGAAGCAGCCTAAGCAGAGAGCTCCTGTACATATGTAAATATATAACTTCTTGACTGTTGTCAAGTTAAAATATCTGACAGGTGGTCTTGACTAATGGAGTTGCTGGACTAATGGCAAATCAGTTTGTTTGTTTGGATTGCCTAGCTAGCTGGCTGGCTACGCAATCATTTTAAATGATGCAACAACACAGCACCGGCTTTATGTGCCATCTGCCCTGGTTTCTGGAAGGTTGTGGCCTGCGGTGTGAGGAGATGAGGCTCGCCTAGTCTTCTGCCGCTTTAACAGTTGCCGAAGCATCACCCAGCTGGTTGCTATCTTTTCGTTAGTTAACAAACCAGCCTACCTACGGAGGAGGAGGAGGAGCAGAGACAAGGTGCCTGATGAAGAGCTCCAGACCGGACTGATCTCCCTCCGTCTCGCCACCATCGCAGCTCCCTCCACTCAAGCTAGGCCTACTGCCCTTCTGAACTGTCTCACCCTTTCATCTGAAGCTGTGGAAGACCATCGTCCAATAACTGACAGAATGCTATATTTGTTTATTTTGTAAAAAATTGTAATGAAAGGCACTATATAAAATATAAACACAACATGTAAAGTGTTGGTGCCATGTTTCATAAGCTGAAATAAAAGATCCCAGAAATCTTCCATATGCACAAAAATATTATTTATCTCAAATGTTGACCACAAATTTCTTTACATCCCTGTTAGTGAGCATTTCTCCTTTGCCAAGATAATCCATCCACCTGACAGGTGTGGCATATCAAGAAGCTGATTAAACAGCATGATCATTACATAGGTGCACCTTGTGCTGGAGACAAATCAAAGGCCACTCTAAAATGTGCAGTTTTGTCACACAACACAATACCACAGTCTCAAGTTGAGGGAGCGTGCAATTGGCATGCTGACTGCAGGAATGTCCACCAGAGCTCTTGCCAGAGAATTTAATATTCATTTCTATACCATAACCTCCAACATCGTTTTAGAGAATTTGGCAGTACGTCCAACCGGCCTCACGTGTAACCACGCCAGCCCAGGACCTCCACATGCGGCTTCGTCTGAGGGGGTGCTGAGGAGTATTTCTGTCTCTAATAAAGCCCTTTTGTGGGAAAAAAACTAATTCTGATTGGCTAGGTCTGGCTCCCCAGTGGGTGGACCTGGCTCCCAAGTGGGTGATTTCCTTATATGAACTGTAACTCAGTCAAATCTTTGAAATTGTTGCATGTTGCGTTTATATTCGTGTTCAGTATAGTTCTATTATGATTATTATTCCAACAGATGGACTCCTCTACTGTTGGAAAGCAAGCAAGATGTTAATTGCCTATTTGGAAAACACCCACAGGTCAATAAGGAAATTGTAAATGTTAACAGATGTTGCTTCTGTAATTACTGTACTTCAGATAATGGGAACTGTTAACAAACAAGGACAAAAGTGAATACATTGATAAAAAGGACAAAGGTGAATTTTCATTGATTATTCATCAATCCATAAGCTTAAAAGAGATCGCTTAATGTTGGTAATAATTGCCACAGTATCTAAACCAAGGCTCTCCAACCCTGTTCCTGGAGAGCTACCGTCCTGTAGGTTATCTAGCACACCTGATTCTAATAATTAGCTGGTTGGAAAAGCTGAATCAGGTCATAGTAACTGGAGTTGGAGCGAAAAACCTACAGGAGGGTATCTCTCCAGGAACAAGGTTGGAGAGCTCTGATCTAAACCATTTTCTTGTTAAGTAAAATAAGGATGAAAGAGAAGGCTGTAGAGTAGACTCACGGCTGTGGCTTTGAGCCAGCCCATGGACTTCTCGGTGACCCTGAGAGCGTCGGTCTCTGTGGGCTCAAACATGATGTTTCCCAGAGACAGGATTCCTGCTAGGATAGTCATCATGTCTACCTTCTCCTGATGACACAACATATACAGTATACATCAGTCCATCTGTCAGTCAATACATCTGTCAATCAATCATACCGTCATCAAATAAATTGGTCAATTATCTTTTGGTTAATCAGTTTATCCATCAACCCATTCGTTTATCAGTCAACCAACCAATTAGTCTAACATTAAAGTACATTCAGATGTTCTACTCCTGGAGAACATGTGAAATCCCAGGACAATATGGGACAATATGAGTTTGCTTTTATGACTGACATACTGTAAGAGGATGAGAAAGATAGTGTTCCAATGAGAGGTCTTACCTGTTCCTCAAATCCCACCATGTCCATGGCATTACACACCTCACTGTACTTCTCCCCCCATTTCCTCACTATGTCCTCAGAGCCGTACCGCCCATTCAGATACCTGACAGACAGCCACAGAAACACATTTATACAGATCTAATGGCTGAACACAGATAACTACACACACAGGCTACATATGAAGGAGGCATGATGGTCAACACATTATGCATATCTGATAGACAAACACTTTGAGGCTTCTACATTGGTGCACTGTATCGTAAAGAATCTACAACATAGTAGGGCACCCACTATCATACCGCACAACAACTGCACTGTATGGTAGGGCTCTACAAACACCACATTGTTTAAATACCTAGCATTTCACTCCAGGCCTGTTCAACTGTCAAGAAGAAGTGAAATACAAGTAGCATACACTGAGAACTATGTGGTCGCTACTTGTATAAGCCATAAGAACCAAAAAAGACAGGAACATTAGGCCTAGATAGCAGAGTTCCAAAACAAACACCTTGGTTTATGCCAGGAAAGGTAATGAATTACTTAGACACACCTACTTACAGCTTGAAACTGTGATAAGGAAGTGACAAGAGGAAAATACGGCATATTGCATAATATTATATGGGTTATTACAGGAAGATACAGAGCAAGTCAGTATCTCACCCTGCTGAGACTGTCACAGTAAGAGGGCATCACGCTATTAGTGATTACAGAGAGTGTGTGACCTATGACACCTTGATGACAGTGTGGTATAATTGTATGATTTTTAACAAGCAACTCCACTCTACTACAAAGTTCATATTCAATGTGATAAACAACTTGTTCCTTACTTTTGATTTTTAGAAACCACTATTCAGACCTTGTTTTTCCTTTACCACATTTAAATGTACCCCTTGACTTCTGTTGAAACATTTAGTGTTTGTGTGTATCTTCTTGCCAAGTTTCCAGCAGAAGGGTATCCAGGTGGGTATCTGAAGTTCAACTGAACATGATTGTTTACAGGTTTGGTGCCAGGAACAACTAGTGAAGATACCGACACGCAGGAGCTTTCAGTGGTTCTGTGGTTGGTTCAGCTAGATATGTATTCTGTACCTCTTTATAGACCCATCTGTCAGCATTGTAAACAATGTCAAGTCTAGAGTGGAATGTAGTCCCCTGTAGCTCAGTTGGTAGAGCATGGCGCTTGCAACGCCAGGGTTGTGGGTTCGTTTCCCACGGGGGGGCAGTATGAAAATGTATGCACTCACTAACTGTAAGTCACTCTGGATAAGAGCGTCTGCTAAATGACTAAAATGTAAAATGTAAATGTATTTTCTAACTGATTCCCAGACCACAGCCACTGTATTGCTACCTGTTGAGGAAACGTTGCAAAGTGATGACATCACAGTGGGACCCACCTGTACTGCGTGGGGTCCAGGAGTCCATACATGTCTTTGTCGTCCGGGGAGATACCCGCCAGCATGCAGTAGAAGATATGGAAGTTCCTCTCGCCCTCATCCTGGTGGACCACACGAGACTTCTCCAGGAGGTACTCATTGATCTTAGCTCCTTTTACTGTTAGATCACAGCACCACACACATACACACGCAGACACACACAGGTTCAGTGTTACAACACATTAAACGCTCAAATAAGTCATGCTGCATCTAATGTCTTTGTCGTATGAATGTAAATCATCACGTAATTCACAGGAAATACTTTCTCTTGCAAGTGTATAAATACATTAACATAAGCACACACAGTAGATGATGAATAAATGGCACACACACACACACACACCTGAGGAGTTGTGGAAGCGCAGCTGAATATACTTCCCAAAGCGACTGCTGTTGTCATTCATCACAGTCTGGGCATTGCCAAAGGCCTCCAGCAGAGGATTCACCTTGAAATACCATTAAGTACAAGATTAGTACAGTGCCAGAACTTACATGATGGTGATCCTAAATGGGGCCAGGAGTTTTATGTGACCAAGCCCAAATCATAAAGACATAAATAGATTCTTGACATCTAATAAATGTGCAACCTTCCATGAGGCATCTACAGTATTAGAGTAATTCACTAGCCGTGTGCCTGACGACTACATCAGAGCAACATTAAGAGTTCCAGACTTTGCATAGAGGAAATTAATACCCAAGTCAAAGGTCATTGGATTAATTAGGAAATTAATTATATCTGACACCTCAGGAGAATAGAGGAAGTGGACATTGAAAGAGGAAGACAATGCATGCTCTTATTCAGGGACAAACAGCAGGCTCATTGTTTTTTGTTTTTTACATCTCCTTCTACTTGATATTACAAGTCATGTCAGTGTGTTGAAATCTAACAGGCCATTGGAACTGATGTGGTGGTGATGACTTATCAACCTGTGTGCAAAAGTTAACAGTCAACATTTGCAAACATACAGAAGAATGCAGTAAGAGCAATATACTTGTTTTTCGACAACATTGTAAAACAAATTCTAATGCAACCAATGTCCTGGCTGGCTGTCCCCACACTGAAGGGATCGGATGCTGAGATATGAGTTATAGTCAATGACACAGGATATCCTCTTAACATACAGTATGTCACCCTTATAACTTTACTTCTAAATGTTCACTTCCCCCATCCCTTCAAATACGGGGCCAACTGTTGAGGACAGTCAGAGGTTAGAAACTGTACTATATTTGGATCAGTCAAGTGACATTGTCAATACCATTTAGTTGTTCCAGGGAGCACCTTTATGAAACATAATTGTATGGTGTGAACAGGGATTTATGAAAAAGAGTTTGCATTATTAGTATAATTTGCATTATGCATGTTTATTTGGACTCAGTGAACCGAAGTTAGTCTTAAACTCATCAGAAGAACGCAAGAGAACAGCAGGAGGAAATGGAAGATGTGAAAGTCTGGAAAATACAGTTGAAGTAGGAAGTTTACATACACTTAGGTTGGAGTCATTAAAACTTGTTTTTCAACCACTCCACAAATGTCTTTTTAACCAACTATAGTTTTGGCAAGTCGGTTAGGACATGCACTTTGTGCATGACACAAGTCATTTTTCCAAAAATTGTTTACAGACAGATTATTTCACTTATAATTCACTGTATCACAATTCCAGTGGGTCAGAACACTAAGTTGACTGTGCCTTTAAACAGTTTGGAAAATTCCAGAAAATTATGTCATGGCTTTAGAAGCTTCTGATAGGCTAATTGAAATAATTTGAGTCAATTGGAGGTGTACCTGTGGATGTATTTCAAGGCATACCTTCAAACTCAGTGCCTCTTTGCTTGACATCATGGGAAAATCAAAAGAAATCAGCCAAGACCTCAAAAAAATTATTGTAGACCTCCACAAGTCTGGTTCATCCTTGGGAGCAATTTCCAAACGCCTGAAGGTACCACATTCATCTGTACAAACAATAGTACACAAGTATAAACACCGTGGGACCACGTAGCCATCATACTGCTCAGGAAGGAGACGCGTTCTGTCTCCTAGAGATGAACGTACTTTGGTGCGAAAAGTGCAAATCAATCCCAGAACAGCAGCAAAGGACCTTGTGAAGATGCTGGAGGAAACAGGTACAGAAGTATCTATATCCACAGCAAAACAAGTCCTATATCGACATAACCTGAAAGGCCGCTCAGCAAAGAAGAAGCCACTGCTCCAAAACCGACATAAATAGCCAGACTACGGTTTGCAACTGCACATGGGGACAAAGATCATACTTTTTGGAGATATGTCCTCTGGTCTGATGAAAGAAAAATATAACTGTTTGGCCATAATGACCATAATGTTTGGAGGAAAAAGGGGGTTTCTTGCAAGCCGAACAACACCATCCCAACCGTGAAGCACGGGGATGGCAGCATCATGCTGTGGGTGTGCTTTGCTGCAGGAGGGACTGGTGCACTTCACAAAATAGATGGCATCATGAGGAAGGAAAATTATATGGATATATTGAAGCAACATCTCAAGACATCAGTCAGGAAGTTAAAGTTTGGTCGCAAATGGGTCTCCAAATGGACAATGACCCCAAGCATACTTCCAAAGTTGTGGCAAAATGGCTTAAGGACAACAAAGTCAAGGTATTGGAGTGGCCATCACAAAGCCCTGACCTCAATCCTATAGAAAATGTGTGGGCAGAACTGAAAAAGCGTGTGCGAGCGAGGAGGCCTACAAACCTGACTCAGTTACACCAGCTCTGTCAAGAGGAATGGGCCAAAATTCACCCAACTTATTGTGGGAAATTTGTGGAAGGCTACCTGAAACGTTTGACCCAAGTTAAACAATTTAAAGGCAATGCTACCAAATACTAATTGAGTGTAGGTAAACTTCTGACCCACTTGGAATGTGATGAATGAAATAAAATAAATCATTCTCTCTACTATTATTCTGACATTTCGCATTCTTAAAATAAAGTGGTGATCCTAACTGACCTAAGACAGGGGATTTGTTGTAGGATTAAATGTCAGGAATTGTGAAAAACTGAGTTTAAATGTACAGTGGGGAAAGAAAGTATTTAGTCAGCCACCAATTGTGCAAGTTCTCCCACTTAAAAAGATGAGAGAGGCCTGTAATTTTCATCATAGGTACACGTCAACTATGACAGACAAAATGAGAAAAAAAATCCAGAAAATCACATTGTAGGATTTTTAATGAATTTATTTGCAAATTATGGTGGAAAATAAGTATTTGGTCAATAACAAAAGTTTCTCAATACTTTGTTATATACCCTTTGTTGGCAATGATACAGGTCAAACGTTTTCTGTAAGTCTTCACAAGGTTTTCACACACTGTTGCTGGTATTTTGGCCCATTCCTCCATGCAGATCTCTTCTAGAGCAGTGATGTTTTGGGGCTGTCGCTGGGCAACACGGACTTTCAACTCCCTCCAAAGATTTTCTATGGGGTTGAGATCTGGAGACTGGCTAGGCCACTCCAGGACCTTGAAATGCTTTTTACGAAGCCACTCCTTCGTTGCCCGGCGGTGTGTTTGGGATCATTGTCATGCTGAAAGACCCAGCCACGTTTCATCTTCAATGCCCTTGGTGATGGAAGGAGGTTTTCACTCAAAATCTCACAATACATGGCCCCATTCATTCTTTCCTTTACACGGATCAGTCGTCCTGGTCCCTTTGCAGAAAAACAGCCCCAAAGCATGATGTTTCCACCCCCATGCTTCACAGTAGGTATGGTGTTCTTTGGATGCAACTCAGCATTCTTTGTCCTCCAAACACGAAGAGTTGAGTTTTTACCAAAAAGTTATATTTTGGCTTCATCTGACCATATGATATTCTCCCAATCCTCTTCTGGATCATCCAAATGCACTCTAGCAAACTTCAGACGGGCCTGGACATGTACTGGCTTAAGCAGGGGGACACGTCTGGCACTGCAGGATTTGAGTCCCTGGCGGCGTAGTGTGTTACTGATGGTAGGCTTTGTTACTTTGGTCCCAGCTCTCTGCAGGTCATTCACTAGGTCCCCCTGTGTGGTTCTGGGATTTTTGCTCACCGTTCTTGTGATCATTTTGACCCCACGGGGTGAGATCTTGAGTGGAGCCCCAGATCGAGGGAGATTATCAGTGGTCTTGTATGTCTTCCATTTCCTAATAATTGCTCCCACAGTTGATTTCTTCAAACCAAGCTGCTTACCTATTGCAGATTCAGTCTTCCCAGCCTGGTGCAGGTCTACAATTTTGTTTCTGGTGTCCTTTGACAGCTCTTTGGTCTTGGCCATAGTGGAGTTTGGAGTGTGACTGTTTGAGGTTGTGGACAGGTGTCTTTTATACTGATAACAAGTTCAAACAGGTGCCATTAATACAGGTAACGAGTGGAGGACAGAGGATCCTCTTAAAGAAGAAGTTACAGGTCTGTGAGAGCCAGAAATCTTGCTTGTTTGTAGGTGACCAAATACTTATTTTCCACCATAATTTGCAAATAAATTCATTAAAAATCCTACAATGTGATTTTCTGTCATAGTTGACGTGTACCTATGATGAAAATTACAGGCCTCTCATCTTTTTAAGTGGGAGAACTTGCACAATTGGTGGCTGACTAAATACTTTTTTTCCCCCACTGTATTTGGCTAAGGTGTATGTAAACTTCTGACTTCAACTGTATGTTGTTTTGACTGCTCCCTCTCTGGCGCTCACAGTTCTCCCTGCTCTGCTCAGCAGACACTGCTGGCATAGAGAAAGTAGTGACTTTGAACATGTGGCCATGTCTTGCAAAGCATATTTCCATTCTTACTGGATGTTGTCTAGTAGTGGTCAGTTAAACTACATTTTCCACTGTTCCAAAAAGGTGTAGAATACTAGAGAGAGAACATGCAGCTGTAACACTTTTTTGTAAGAGAATAAGTAGTGAATGTACATGGACATAGTACATTACAGAATACTGACTTAAGCCATACAAGATAATCAACTCCATATCTACTCTAATCACATCCATACTGTATGTACCCTGAAATAGCATCAGTGTAATATAAAGTGTTGTCAAACACAGGCTTTCTCTAAACCCTAGCTCATAGCCAAGGAGCCAGCCAATTACTCCCACCAAGTCCCAGTGATACAATTCCCTAGAAAGGCTGGCAGAATTTCCCACACTTCCTAGAGTTTCTCAAGACTGTCGGTCTCAATACATCTCTTCTCATCTCCCACAGAGAGCTTCTCGAGCCGTGAGACAGGAGAGACCAGAGAAAGACATCGGTCACGTCTGTTTACCATAATACTCATCACAGTCGGAATACCAAGAGGATTTAACACAAGCGGGAAAAAGTAAAACATCCATGGTGTTATGATATTTCATTTGTGTTTCCAAAATGGTGGGAAGGACGTTTCTCTTGGGTTGTGGCAGAAAACCAGAAAAATTGTTTCATTTATTTGGCGGGTCATGAGAAAGTTTGAAAGCTTTTAGGTGTCTCACAATGCTAAAAAGTTTGGGAACCACTGCAATACAGAATACCATTCTGTATTACAGTAAGAACAAGCGCAGCACTATGTCACTATCATATTTCAAAAGGACCGTCCTCAATGTGTCTTATGACATTTCAAAGGGAAGCATTACAGCCTACTACTCCAATATCAATCACATCAAAGCAGATAATGACCTTTGGCCTTGATGAATGAAAGTCCAAAACCATCATCCTGTAGCCATTAGATCGGGTTATGGTAGTAATGTTTGATTGATGCTATATGATAATTTCAAAGTATCCGTTGCTGAACATTACTTTGTATGAGGGGATACAACAGCGAAGAGCGAGAGAGAGAGACCATCCCTCCTGTCCCCTATACCTCAAGCTGCCTAAACAGTCAACTGTGCTGAAATTGAGAAATTACACAGCTCTTCCACTTATGTTCTCATATAAAGGAATAAGATAATAGTAGAGGAATAGGGGAATTCAGAGTTTGTTTCTTTAGCCTTGGAACGAACCTTGAGCTAATACAGGCCAGACAAGACAGATAAAAGACAGTCCAGTTTTATCTAGGGATCTCTATAGTGCCTCATTTCCTTCTGACTTCGAGGGTTTCCTCCTTTCATTTCTATACACAATCCAAAGAAAAGGTCCTATGGTTTGTCAAAATGTGTAGCATTTCTTGACTGGGCTACCATGGGTGGGTTCAAATCTTTATACTCCACTGTGTTGTCTCATCACGTCCATCTAGAAAAACATGGTTTGGTGTTATTGAGTTATGTCTTTGACTTAAGCTGCGTTTACACAGGCAGCCCAATTCTGAATTTTTTTCCACTAATTGGTCTTTTGACCAATCACATCAGGTCTTTTCACATAAGATATTTTTCAGAGCTGATCTGATTGATCAAAAGACCAATTAGTGAAAAAAAAAGTCTAAATTGGGCAGCGTGTGTGAACGCAGCCTTAGGGCCAACTGAACTTGCCGAGTCTTGCCTGCGGCAAATAATAAGCAACCCGAGACTAGTGCCTACGAGAGGTGTGCAATGAATTGAGGTCTATGCTAATTGGTTATTTTCCCAAGTGTGGGTCTCTGCATAGAGCATGGTGTGCTCTGTTTGTTGGAACTGAATGGTGAACCCTGGGACTCAGGTAATCTAACCTGTTCGAGATTATTATACCCTCTAGAACACACACACACACACACACACACACACACACACACATGTCTTTATCACTGCTACATCTTCTGACTAAGCAGTGGGCAGACCTATGGGAATATAACAATCAAGGCATTTATTTTTAGAAAAGCCGGACCCTTTCTTTAATGCAATCATTACATGTAATTGTTTCTCTCACATAAAAGCCATGTCAACCTGAAGGTGGGACCATAAAAGAACAAAGTAGGACGATAAATGTCCCGTTTTCCACTCTGTGACTCACAGAAATGGCTGACTCACAGACGTTGGAATGAGTGTTATGAGCAGGTCACGAGTCCCCGGCCACCCCTGTATTTAACTGCACACAGTAATGAGTATCAAGGTGGTGATGTCATCAAGGTGTGATCACACATTCTTCATGTGCCAGTGCTACTGTTGCTGCACACTCTGCATATACAGTGCCTTCGGAAAGTATTCAGACCCCTTGACTTTTTCCACATTTTGTTAGATTACAGCCTTATTCTAAAATTGATTAAATAGTTTTTTCCCCCCCTTAATCTACACACAATACCCCATAATGACAAAGCAAAAATAGGTTTTTAGAATATTTTACTAATTTATAATAAATAAAAAAAAGTAAATATCACATTTACATAAGTATTCAGACCCTTTACTCAATACTTTGTTGAAAACACCTTTGGCAGCGATTACAGCCTCAAGTCTTCTTGGGTATGATGCTACAAGCTTGGCACACCTGTATTTGGGGAGTTTCTCCCATTCTTCACTGCAAATCCTCGATCAAGCTCTGTCAGGTTGGATGGGGAGCATTGCTGCACAGCCATTTTCAGGTCTCTCCAGAAATGTTAGATCGGGTTCAAGTCCGGGCTCTGGCTGGGCCACTCAAGGACATTCAGATACTTGTCCCGAAGCCACTTCTGCATTGTCTTGGCTGTGTGCTTAGGGTCAATGTCCTGTTGGAAGGTGAACCTTCTCCCCAGTCTGAGGTCCTGAGCGCTCTGGAGCAGGTTTTCATCAAGGATCTCTCTGTACTTTGCTCCGTTCATCTTTGCCTCGATCCTGACTACTCTTCCCAGTCCTTGCCGCTGAAAAACATCCCCACAGCATGATGCTGCCACCATCATGCTTCACCGTAGGGATGGTGCCAGGTTTCCTCCAGACATGACGCTTGAAATTCAGGCCAAAGAGCTCAATCTTGGTTTCATCAGACCAGAGAATCTTGTTTCTCATGGTCTGAGAGTCTTTAGGTGCCTTTTGGCAAACTCCAAGCGGCTAGCATGTGCCTTTTAATGAGGTGTGGCTTTTTGTCTGGCCACTCTACCATAAAGGCCTGATTGGTGGAGTGCTGTAGAGATGGTTGTCCTTCTGGAAGGTTCTCCCATCTCCACAGAAGAACTCTAGAGCGCTGTCAGAGTGACCATCGGGTTCTTGGTCACCTCCCTGACCAAGGCCCTTCTCCCCCGATTGCTCAGTTTGGCCGGGCGGCCAGCTCTAGGAAGAGACTTGGTGGTTCCAAACTTCTTCCATTTAAGAATGATGGAGGCCACTGTGTTCTTGGGGACCTCCAATGCTGCAAAAATGTTTTGGGTACCCTTCCCGAAATCTGTGCCTCGACATAATCCTGTCTTGGAGCACCTCGGACAATTCCTTCGACCTCATGGCTTGGTTTTTGCTCTGACATGCACTGTCAACTGTGGAACCTTATATAGACAGGTGTGAGCCTTTCTAAATAATGTCCAGTCAATAGAATTTACCACAGGTGGGCTACAATCAAGTTGTAGAAACATCTCAAGGATGATCAATGGAAAAAGGATGCACCTGAGCTCAATTTCGAGTCTCATTAATAAATGTGCAAACATTTCTAAAAACCTGTTTTCGCTTCGTCATTATGGGGTATTGCTGAGGATTTTATTTTATCCATTTTAGAATAAGGCTGTAACGTAACAAAATGTGGAAAAAGTCAAGGGGTCTGATTACTTTCTGAATGCACTGTAAATTGACAAACTGGATCAGTGTCTAGGGGTAACTTCATCCAACGCCCATTCAGCTATGCTTGAGGCAGTGGCAATAAGACGAATGTTCCATTCCATGTTGATTAAAATTGAGGTATGAGAGCAAGCCTGAGGTGTGGTAGAAGGGTTGTGTCGAAATCAGTCTACTCTGTTAGCTGCAGTATCAGTCTCCCATACCTGCAGCACCCAACCCAATTTGTTATTAGTCATTTGTCTGATATACAACGAGTATACAAAACATGAAGAACTCTTTCCATGACATAGACTGATCAGGTGAATCCAGGTGAAAGCTATGATCCCTTATTGAAGTCACTTGCTAAATCCACTTCAAATCAGTGTAGATGAAGGGCAGGAGACCGGTTAAATAAGGATTTTTAAGCCTCGAGACAATTGAGACATGGATTGTGTATGTGTGCCATTCAGAGGGTAAATGGGCAAGACAAAAGATTTAAGTGCCTTTGAACGGGGTATGGTAGTAGGTGCCAGGTGCATCGGTTTGTGTCAAGAACTGCAACACTGATGGGTCTCTCACGCTCAATAGTTTCCTGTGTGTAGTATCAAGAATGGTCCACCACCCAAAGGACATCCAGCCAACTTGACACAACTGTGGGAAGCATTGGAGTCAACATGGGCCAGCATCCCTGTGGAACACTTGACACCTTGTAGAGTCCATGTCCCGACGAATTGGCTGTTCTGAGGAAGTTGTTCCTAATGTTTGCTATACTCAGTGTAAGTGAGCATTATTATAGATATAATAGAGCTCTATCTTACTGGCAATATCTGTTGCTCCCTGGTAGCATTAGATAATATGAGAATGACAGATTTCTTTCATGACATATGTTGGGGTAGGTATGCGGTCTTACCTGTAGTATCTGTTGCTCCAGCTGAGAGTTGGCTCTGCACAGCTCCATGATATGTCTGAGCAGCAGCTTAGTGCTCTCAGTCTTTCCTGCTCCACTCTCCCCACTACGGACACAGTAAAAGAGTCCATTATAAATAACTGGCAGTGTATCATTTGAGCTATGGCTGTAGTATGACATTGAATATAGACCTTTTATCAATTTCTCAAATTAATAGAAGAAAAAAAAAGCAGTGCATTATAGTCCATTATACCATCAGTCTTGACTTTCTGCATGATGTTTGCTTCAGAACTCTCTACATTCACCAACTGCAAGTCCAATAACAACATTCATAGTTCAAAATCCTGGGAGAACTGATAAGGCCTGGCTGTTGAATGAATTTCTTTCTTATCCCCATTTACAGAATCTAGGCTCCATTGCAACTCTATAGCATGTTTATTGGCCTCCAATGAAGCAAGACAAACGCCCATGTAATTTAATAGATATATTACCTATGAGACGTACCTCCCCTTTGTCTGACCCTTTCTCATTGTTAAAAATAGACGTGTTATTTACATGCTATTGTGTGGGTATACCTACGCATTTAGGTGGGTGTTTTCTCTCCCTGTCATTGCATAGATCATGGTATAGTAGGTTGTCAATCACATTCTTTCCTTGTTGCCGCAAGCAACTATCGGCCTCATTCAGCCCCTCCCACCCCGACTGGCTGACCAGCTCATTCATCAGTGACAGCGCTGTAACCCGGGACGACTGGCCCCATTCAACCACTGCGGAGGCTGCTGGGAAGGCATGCCCTTGAAAAAACAAATGGCCAAATACTATACAACCAACAACCGCATGGATCAGGAAAAGTACACAAGTCCTTCCATTCATATAAGCACCCCTCTTTCCAGATGGATCCACAAGCTTCTGTGGATGTAAAACAGAGCAACATCTCACTTTTATTGTAGGTTCTATATGTTTTCAACAAAAGTTTATCCATCAACCTGTCATGCTCAACAGTTTGCTGTGTGTATCAAGAATGGTCCACCACCCAAAGGACATCCAACCAACTTGATACAACTGTGAGAAGCATTGAGTCAACATGGGCCAGCATCCCTGTGGAACGTTTGACATCTTGTAGAGTCCTTACCCCAACGAATTGAGGCTGTTCTGAGGGCAAAAGAGGGTGCAACTCAATATTAGAAAGGTGTTCCTAATTTTATGTACACTCCGTGTACATCCTGTAGATGTCTGCAATACTAGAATCCATGGTCCGGTTTGCTGATGTTACTTTTCAGTCTAAAGTTGTATGTTATGAAATTTCAAGAACATTTTATCTCAGAGAAAAGGGATAAAAAGTGGCTTTTGAAAAATTTTAAATGATAAACATTAACACAAAGGTTGCATATGTTTCACTTTGATGGAAATGACAAAGTGTTTGAAATTACAATATTAAAATCCCTACACCTACATTTAAAAAAACAGGGAGACGCTGTAGCCTGCAGCAGTGGAGAGCAAACATCCGCAAAGTACAGTACAAAATATCCTCCACTGGAATGATTGACAGGACTACATTACAGTTAAACTCCTAAACTTCTGCTAAACACATTGAGGAGAATCCAGTTTACTGTAGGTTTATGCCGGGGCAGACCTTCAGTGTAAGTTCATTCCTTACGGAGCGATCCACATTACTGTAGTGGAAACCTCTGTAGCTTGATACCACAGGCTGCAGTGATCTGACCATGCTCCATTGCTATAGTGGTATTGTAATTATGGATCCCAAATCTGCTCAAAAATCTTTTCCAGGAGATTGTTTTGTGATAACTACAGAAATCTAGGATACCACATAGGACTCCTGCGGAGAGGGTGTTATGAGAAATACTCTGATGAGGGGATTTGCAGAGAGAGAGAGGGAGCGAGAGAAAGAAAGAAAAGGAGAGCGAATGAAACAGAAATACACTATATATACAAAAGTATGTGGTCACCCATTCAAATGCTATTTCAGCCACACCCTTTGCTGATAGGTGTATAAAATCGAGCACACCGCCATGCAATCTCCATAGACAAACATTGTCAGTAGAATGGCCTTACTAGGGTTGAATATTTTCCTGGTATTTTTGCAAATGTTCCATCCAAAGAATAAATACATTTTCTCCCGGGTAAACCGGTATTTCCCGCCAAAACCGGAAGTGTCATTCAAAAGCATTATAAAGCATATAAATAGGCCCATGTCTGGATTTGATTAGAGCTTTGATCGAAAATTCAAGCCTGATGCTACCTGAGCCTGATGAGCCATACATTAAATACATTTTATGAGCCCTACATTAAAGACATTTAATGAGCCCAAGCCCAAATGATTGTGCCGTTATCCAATACACATATGATATAGGCTACTGCATATTAC
This sequence comes from Coregonus lavaretus, assembly GCF_964263955.1. NCBI lineage: Eukaryota > Metazoa > Chordata > Actinopteri > Salmoniformes > Salmonidae > Coregonus > Coregonus lavaretus. The sequence continues at coordinate 48,472,362 of NC_139991.1, forward strand.
GCACGACAGAAAAGCATAAAAGCCCATAGATGTAACTAGCAATATGCTCTCTTGGGTAAATACATGAAACCATCTCCAGTAGGCTAATCTTTGAGTGAGAACTGTATTACTGTACTGTATTGTATTATAGTGTTTTATATGGACTGGAATTACGCACATCGTTCAAACCATGATAAAGCAGAAGAGAACATGTAATTCTGGTGCAGCACATGCGGCCTACAAAGTTACAAATATAGGCTAGCGAATTTGATTTTAATTTGGAAATATAATATTTCCTATTTGTATAATTAGTAGGGTGACGCATATATACCTTTCACAATATTTCCCCTAATGTTATTAGCCTACCTCTTTCCCTCTATTGTTGCTTCATTCCTTCGTCACGTTCAACAGTTAAATGAAATAAGTTGTTTCTCTTATCTTCACCATTAGATGCAAAAGGCTTTCACTTCTCTTCACGAAGATTGAATGGCTATGGGTCTGAATAAATAATTGCTATTCCCTACGATCATCACGTGTTCGCTCTTCTTTCACACTACCTGTGAGGTCTATTGGCTGCTGTATTTAACATTCAGCAAACAAGAGCTTGCGTCCCTCTTCTAATAGTCTATTGGTATAAGAAATGCTAAAAAACAAACATTATGTCCAGCAAGCTATTCTAGTCTAGCTTTTCCTGCATGGGACTCCAAGAGCTAAGGATCGTTTTTTAAGGAGAGAGGCCTGCGGAGCACAGGTGCGTGCGTATTGTGCAAGAGACAGAGGCTATACTGTAAGTTAGAAGCTTATTATGCATAACCCATAATTAATTAGCTAAATATAAGCTAAATACTGCATTGAATTTATTACCTGAAAGAGGTAGGCTAGGACATCTATATATAGGCCTATATAGCAATCTAGAACAGGATTATCTATTTTGGATTCAATTTGAATGGAGTTGATGGAGAGAGAGCGACTGCGAGAGAGTGCTCAAGCGTGCACTGAATTAAAGCAACAATATTCGAGTGACAGGCTGTTTTTAAAACTCTGCAGCTGCAATTTAAAAAAAAATCTCTTTACAATAAAAAAATAAGGTGACCCCTGAAAGCCAGATAGAGATGGGTAAATTAGACGCGCATTCAGTCATTATATTACTGTAGCATAGACTATACTGCAGCAAATGCAGGCCTACCTGTCACAATAAATAAAGTCACCATGATGCATTGTGAACTGCGCTCCATACTGAGATGGGCTGTCTGTTGCCACTCTGAGCTTTGATGATTCATCATGCAGAGGCCGTAGAGAAGCCAGATTTAGACATTGCATATAATTTAACAGTTCCATTTCACGCCATGCTGTTCATATAAATACATTTATTATCATTTACCGGTTTCTCGTAGCTATTTATCCCGGGAAAAGAGAGTGGTTTTGGGCGGTAAATCCCGGTAAATCTCGGTAACCGGGTTCCACCATTCAACCCTAGGCCTTACTGAAGAGCTCTGTGACTTTCAATGTGGCACCGTCATAGGATGCCACCTTTCCAATAAGTCAGTTCGTCAAATGTATGCCCTGCTAGAGCTGCCCCGGTCAACTGTATGTGCTGTTATTGTGAAGTGGAAATCTCTAGGCGCAACAATGGCTCAGCTGCGAAGTGGTAGGCCACACAAGCTCACAGAACGGGACCACCGAGTGCTGAAGCTCATAAAAAATTGTCTGTCCTCGGTTGCAACACTCACTACAGAGTTCCAAAATGCCTCTGGAAGCAACGTCAGCACAATAACTATTCGTTGGGAGCTTCATGAAATGGGTTTCCATGGCCGAGCAGCCGCACACACAAAAGCCTAAGATCACCATGCGCAATGCCAAGCATCAGCTGGAGTGGTGTAAAGCCCACCGCCATTGGACTCCGGAGCAGCGGAAACGCGTTCTCTTGAGTGATGAATCACGCTTCACCATCTGGCAGTCTGACAGACGAATCTGGGTTTGGCAGATGCCAGGAGAACGATACCTGCCCGAATGCATAGTGCCAACTGTAAAGTTTGGTGGAGGAGGAATAATGGTCTGGGGCTGTTTTTCATATTTCGGGGTAGGCCCCTTAGTTCCAGTGAAGGGAAATCATAACGCTACAGCATACAATGCCATTCTAGATCAAGGGGAGGCAAAGTACGGCCCGCGGCCCGCCGGGCACTTCAATCCGGCCCGCAATACATTTTTTAAATGTATTAAATATGATTATATTTTAGTTACGATTTTTGGCCTAAAATTACTCATTTCATGATATACAAACAACCTCCAATAGATGGCACTGTAGCCTAGCGGCGTGCTCTGTATTTGGGCTTACAGTCAGATTCAGAATGCGCTCAGTCATCATAGCCACTTCATTGCTTGACGACTTTTGACGTGAAAAATGAGTGCTGAGAAAATGAGAAAAGTGGACTCTGAATGTCTTGTGTTTAAAGAAGAATGGACAGCAAGAAAGTGTTGCCGTTTTTAAGGAATATAATCTCAATCGTCATTTTTCAAGCAAGCATGCTATAAGTGTGTTAAAGCTGGAAAATGTTGTCAAAGTGATTGTAAAACTTGTCAACTTTATATGGGCAAGGGGGCTTAACCATCATCAGTTCATTCAGCTGCTCAATGACACAGAGGCAGAGCATCAGGACTTGTTGTACCATTCAAATGTGCGCTGGCTAAGCCTGGGAAAAGTATTAGGTATGTTCCTTGATAGGTATGTTCCTTGATAGGGTTGGTAAAGCTAATGACTTCTCAGAGTTGAAAGACACAGACTGGCTGGGCGACTTTGCTTTCGGTGTGGACATATTGGGGCATCTGAACGGTCTAAATGTGAAACTGCAAGGAAATTGTGTTTTTGTGCATGAACTGTATTCCAACGTGAAAGCATTCAAGGCCAAACTTATGTTGTTCTCCAGACAAATGAGAAGCCGGTCTCTTGCTCATTTTCCAACACTGGCCACACTGAAGGCGCCCACATCGCAGTACCGCACTGAGACATACAGTAGCACTTTGATCGACCTGTATGCTGAGTTTTCCCGCTGCTTCTCAGACTTCACCAAGATTGAGACTGAGCTGGAGCTTGTATCATGCCCCCTGTCTTTCGACAGTGAGAAAGCACCACCAGACACACAATTGGAGCTCATCGACATTGAAGGAGAAGTACAAAACAGCAACAATAGACCAGTTCTATGGCTCACTGAATGAAACAAAGTTTCCAAACATTAAAAAGCACACCCAAAGGATGTTTGTTTTATTCGGGTCCACATATGTGTGCGAACAAACGTTCTCAGTCATGAATTACAACAAATCCCGTCACAGGTCAAATTTAACAAATGACCACTTGTCAGCTGTTCTGAGAATCCCTACATCAAAGATGACACCAGACTTTGATGCCCTTGCCAAGAGAGGTGACCAGACCCATTGTTCACATTAAGACTCGAATAACGGTCTGGAGTAGGCAAGGATTATGCTTTTTCATGGTGACTGTTATGCAGTGAGAATTATCCAGCAATGCACTTGGATACAGGTAATAACTAATCCGTCAGATTTAGGCTGAGGAGATTGGATAACTGTAAATATGGCTCACAATGGAGATGAAAATTGTTCCTTAATATGCTTTAAAAAAACAGACCATTCCAAACGGATGCTCTTGCCATATGTTTCACTCAAATTTTAGAATAGTTTTTTTGCTGTTTTTTTGCTGTTACATTTTGCATGTCTCCAGTCATATCATATCATATCATATCATATAATATATATATATATTTTTTTTTTTTTTTAAGTTTGCATATTGTGACTGTAAGTTTGATTGTACTTTACAAGGGTAGAGATGCAGGATCTGTGTGTGTTTGACTGTGTCTGTGATGTTATAAATTATATCAATTTGGTGAAAAATGTGTGGTAAATGTGTTCACAAAAAATAAGGGTAGAGATGGTACAAGGGTAGAATTGTTCTGCAAGCATATGTACACCTACAGTACACTCGTAGTTGCGTGTCAATGTGAAAATGAGTAAAGGCGTATTTTGTCACGCATATAGTATGTGGCCCTTCACTTGGTTTCAAAAACTCAATGTGGCCCTTGAGCCAAAAGGTTTGCCCACCCCTGGTCTAGATGATTCTGTGCTTCCAACTTTTTGACAACAGTTTGGGGAAGGCCCTTTCCTGTTTCAGCATGGCAATGCCCCCATGCACACAAAGCGAGGTCCATACAGAAATGGTTTGTCGAGATCGGTGTGGAAGAACTTGACTGGCCTGCACAGAGCCCTGACCTCAACCCCATCGAACACCTTTGGGATGAATTGGAACGCCGACTGCGAGCCAGGCCTAATCGCCCAACATCAGTGCCCGACCTCACTAATGCTCTTGTGGCTGAATGGAAGCAAGTCCCCACAGCAATGTTCCAACATCTAGTGGAAAGCCTTCCAAGAACAGTGGAGGCTGCTATAGCAGCAAAGGGGGGACCAACTCCATATTAATGCCCATGATTTTGGAATGAGATGTGTATGATTTTCTTCCCTCTGCAATAAAAGGGTGCCATATTCCACGCTAGATGAAGGTCACCAGAGGCAGACAAGGAAAACTGTTCTCACCAGGTGGCTACACAAGACCTATTTACTGTTACAGTGTGAAGCAGCAGGGTCATGCTGACATGACGCAAGCCTGGGCCTGCTAGTCTGCAGGCACAACAAACACAGGCTAACACAGCTAAGCAGCTGCACTGCTGCTGGACTGGGACTGGCATGTCAATGTGAGAGAAAAGAGAACCGCTGACCTGAGCAAAGCAGACACACCTGACACTGGTGTTTGTTGCCGTTTGTTGGGGTGGTGTTCAGGAATCCTTATACCCTTTAGACACAATCGTGCCAACCCAAACTGAACTGTGCTGGCATGGATATTTTTTGTTCACATTGTCCTTTACAACATGTTTCCAGCAACTATTATAGTGGATGTGTGACCAGGCTGGTGCAGTGCAGCTTGGCTCAGTAAAGTACTACAGTAGACTGTTAATGGACTCACCTGATCACAATGCATTGGTTTCGGGGTCCTGTGGCCAACCGTCCCAGCATGGACTGGTAGGCCCTGTCTGCCACAGCAAATATGTGAGGAGGTAGCTTGGTCTTCTCATGGTACTTATAGCTCTCTGATACCTGAACAGATACAATGAGGAACATCTCTAAAGCTACTGTCTACAAACAAACAGTTTAGTCGATTTTTCTAAAGATGACTGGTAAGTTATGTCGGTTAAGTCCGTAAGGCAAGCTTAAGTGCTTGGTGGAGCTTTTCTAAAGTCCAAAAAACAATGCAGTTTCAGTGTCCAGTTCTATTCCAAGAAAACAAGTTCTATTCTGGGTTGAAGTGACTGTATTAATTTTGATTTGCCAACTTTTATGTTTGCCAGGTCATAGTGAGTCATTGGATAGCTAGGGCAGCTTTTAAGTCTGCCAGCACAGCTGAATGCTTATTTGTCTTGTGGGAGTACTTACCTCTTTCTCATAGAGAGGAAGATATTTAAATGGATTTATGGCCACCAAGATGTCCCCAATGTAGGTCTGGTAGAGATAGGCAGGGGAAGAAAGAGAGAGTGTGAGAGATTTTACCATCAATGACGAGGTTAAACTGGTTTACAAGTGTTTTCTTTTCAAACAGAATCAAAACAAATTTTATTTGCCACATGCGGCGAAAACAACAGGTGTAGACCTTACAGTGAAATGCTTACTTACAAGCCCTTAACCAACAATGCAGAAGAAAAATAAGTGGAGTAAAAAATTGATAAGTAAAAAATAAAATAATTAATAATTAAAGAGCAGCAGTAAAATAAAATAACAGTAGGGAGGCTTCAGTGAGGGAAAAAAGTATTTGATCCCCTGCTGATTTTGTACGTTTGCCCACTGACAAAGAAATGATCAGTCTATAATTTTAATGGTAGGTTTATTTGAACAGTGAGAGACAGAATAACAACAACGAAATCCAGAAAAACGCATGTCAAAAATGTTATAAATTGATTTGCATTTTAATGAGGGAAATAAGTATTTAACCCCCTCTCAATCAGAAAGATTTCTGGCTCCCAGGTGTCTTTTATACAGGTAACGAGCTGAGATTAGCAGCACACTCTTAAAGGGAGTGCTCCTAATATCAGCTTGTTACATGCGTAAAAATGTATGCACACATGACTGTAAGTCGCTTTGGATAAAAGCGTCTGCTAAATGGCATATTATTATTATTATTTATAAAAGACCTGTCCACAGAAGCGATCAATCAATCAGATTCCAAACTCTCCACCATGGCCAAGACCAAAAAGCTCTCCAAGGATGTCAGGGACAAGATTGTAGACCTACACAAGGCTGGAATGGGCTACAAGACCATCGCCAAGCAGCTTGGTGAGAAGGTGACAACAGTTGGTGCGATTATTCGCAAGTGGAAGAAACACAAAATAACTGTCAATCTCCCTCGGCCTGGGGCTCCATGCAAGATCTCACCTCGTGGAGTTGCAATGATCATGAGAACGGTGAGGAATCAGCCCAGAACTACACGGGAGGATCTTGTCAATGATCTCAAGGCAGCTGGGACCATAGGCACCAAGAAAACAATTGGTAACACACTACGCCGTGAAGGACTGAAATCCTGCAGCGCCCACAAGGTCCCCCTGCTCAAGAAAGCACATATACAGGGCCGTCTGATGTTTGCCAATGAACATCTGAATGATTCAGAGGAGAACTGGGTGAAAGTGTTGTGTTCAGATGAGACCAAAATCGAGCTCTTTGGCATCAACTTAACTCACCGTGTTTGGAGGAGGAGGAATGCTGCCTATGACCCCAAGAACACCATCCCCACTGTCAAACATGGAGGCGGAAACATTATGCTTTGGGGGTGTTTTTCTGCTAAGGGGACAGGACAACTTCACCGCATCAAAGGGACGATGGACGGGGCCATGTACCGTCAAATCTTGGGTGAGAACCTCCTTCCCTCAGCCAGGGCATTGAAAATGGGTCGTGGATGGGTATTCCAGCATGACAATGACCCAAAACACACGGCCAAGGCAACAAAGGAGTGGCTCAAGAAGAAGCACATTAAGGTCCTGGAGTGGCCTAGCCAGTCTCCAGACCTTAATCCCATAGAAAATCTATGGAGGGAGCTGAAGGTTCGAGTTGCCAAACGTCAGCCTCGAAACCTTAATGACTTGGAGAAGATCTGCAAAGAGGAGTGGAACAAAATCCCTCCTGAGATGTGTGCAAACCTGGTGGCCAACTACAAGAAACGTCTGACCTCTGTGATTGCCAACAAGGGTTATGCCACCAAGTACTAAGTCATGTTTTGCAGAGGGGTCAAATACTCATTTCCCTCATTAAAATGCAAATCAATTTTTTACATGCGTTTTTCTGGATTTTGTTGTTGTTATTCTGTCTCTCACTGTTCAAATAAACCTACCATTAAAATTATAGACTGATCATGTCTTTGTTAGTTGGCAAACGTACAAAATCAGTAGGGGATCAAATGCTTTTTTCCCCTCACTGTATATACAGGGGGTACCGGTACAGAGTCAATGTGCGGGGGCCTAGGTTAGTCGAGGTAATTGAGGTAATATGTACATGTAGGTAGAGTTAAAGTGACTATGCATAGATAATAAACAGAGAGTAGCAGCAGTGTAAAAGAGGGGGTGGGGTGGGGGGGACAATGCAAATAGTCCGGGTAGCCATGATTAGCTGTTCAGGAGTCTTATGGCTTGGGGGTAGAAGTTGTTAAGAAGCCTTTTGGACCTAGACTTGGCGCTCCGGTACCGCTTGCCGTGCGGCAGCAGAGAGAACAGTCTATGACTAGGGTGGCTGAAGTCTGACAATTTTTAGGGCCTTCCTCTGACACCACCTGGTATAGAGGTCCTGGATGGCAGGAAGCTTTGCCCCAGTGATGTACTGGGCTGTACGCACTACCCTCTGTAGTGCCTTGCGGTCGGAGGCCGAGCAGTTGCCATACCAGGCGGTGATGCAACCAGTCAGGATGCTCTCGATGGTGTAGCTGTATAACTTTTTGAGGATCTAAGGACCCATGCCAAATCTTTTCAGTCTCCTGAGGGGGAATAGGCTTTGTCGTGCCCTCTTCACGACTGTCTTGGTGTGTTTGGACCATGATAGTTTGTTGGTGATGTGGACACCAAGGAACTTGAAGCTCTCAAACTGTTCCACTACAGCCCCGTCGATGAGAATGGGGGCGTGTTCAGTCCTATTTTTTTTCCTGTAGTCCACAATCGCCACATGGAGTGAACTCATGTTGTTAGCCTCCACTGTTAACGAAACCTCCCTCACAAATTAGCAGAGTAAACCTGTTTTTCTTACTTGGAAATGGAAACATCTTTAAAAAAAGAAATCTGGCAATTTCTATCGTAATCTACTCTTTAAACTATAAGCAAAACTGTGGAGATTGTATTATGAAGAGCTGAGGCTGACTGATTGTTTGGCCTCATTTATTCTAGAAGCAGTCATTAATTCATGTGTACTGTACTGTACATTCAAAGACAAACACCACTCCAGTGTCACTGCACAAAGGTCTTTGTTCTGACAGCCAACAATGACATGAATGAAAATGGCATGTTGATATATGACTGCATCAGTGGAGGCTGCTGAGGGGAGGACGGCTCATAATAATGGCTGGAATGGAGTACAATGGCTGGAATGGAGTGAATGGAATGGTATCAAAGTGTTTGATACCATTCCATCCCCTCTATTCCGGCCAATATTATGAGCCATCCTCCCCTCAGCAGCCTCCACTGGACTGCATATTTGTGTTGTTCATAGATCCCAACCCTTCAACATGTGTACTGCCTGTGTCAAGCAATAAAATAAATTGAAACAGATTTAGATAATCTATCTGTTCTGTCTGTATGTTGAGGTATTTGATTGGTTGGGATTTGTTGCTGAATAAAATACATGAAATTACAGGGATTTTTACAGAGTGCAGAGTCCCGTGTACACATGGGTGACGTGGTAGAATATGGGGGGGGGGGGGTTTGTACTTTCCAGGGATTGTACTGTAGTGTCAAAGTGATATAACCTGAAGCACAGCAATGGCCTCATCACAATAACAAAACAATATCAGTGTTACATTTAATCATAGTTCAGATCCAATTTGTCCACCCATTACGTGGATATTTGTATCTTTTTCACAGCAGTCACATGCACATAAATCTCAATTTTTACTTACATAGATGCGATCTTGTTTGAACCGTTGACTCAGGGATTCCAACAAACTTTGTTCATCCAAATCTGACAAGGCTGCCAAATCATCGTGGAGGAGCACCTCCATGTCTTTCTAAATCGTGTTTATTCAATAAAACGTGGGTGGAATATTATATGTACTGGACAATTCTGAAGCTTGATAAAACCAACTGACTTCCGTGTTTTTCTGGCGTTTAAATCCAACCTATACTAAAAACGACAGGGTTGTGCCGTAAAAAATACAATAAAAACACTATGACAGCAGTGCACACAGCGTATCTGAGTTGAGTTTACTCTATTCCCAGGGGAGTACTGAAATTAAAAGGCTTGCAAAGCAAGGGTTCCCTCTCCCCTCCCTTTTATTAGAGAGAGAAGTTAACTCTTGCCTCTCCACACCCATGCTCCGCATGCGTCAGTCATCAGCATTAAAAGTGACTTTTTTATTATTTGAGATTTACTCAAATGCAGTCATGTAGTTTATATGTGATACCATACTGCATGGCAGTAGAGTTAACATGTTAGAATATCTGGATATATTTCCAGATTAAATGTTTATAGATGATAATCATGTATGACCAAAGCTGCTTACAGCATTACATAACAACATTATATAAAATCTATATTCTCTCATATAACGAAAATGTCTATGTCACCTCCATTTTGTACATAGTAATTGCCATCGTGTGCACGTCACTGAGGACAAAGCAATGAAATTGTCCACTGAGGCAGAATGAACCTTGTATGGCTGGGGGATGAGGCTCAGTGAAACAGTTCATAGTGGGGGGTAGAAACACTTTAAAACATGGGCCACCACACCACCAGGGCCTCGATGAAACCTTTGAGCTGGGGAATATTGTCGGTGTTTGTATATTTAGAGACCTAAAGTACATATTTTGTTTAATCTGTCTATAATCTGCAAGGGATTTTTGGGAGCACAAAAATCGTAAATTGTATTTTTTTAGATTTCACGGAGAAAAACAATCACTGAAGCAAACTGAGGCAAACAGTTGACTTTTTCATATAATTTGCAAGAAAATGTCCATACCAAATGTTTGTTTGAAAAATAATGAATTTGAAACATGACATTGTAATGTGAACATGAATAATACAAATTTTAGACATACGATGCGGTATATTACCTGTAAAAAAAGGCAATATTTATATGACCCCCTTTCGAACAGAGCCTTATTTACCACTTTCTTGCAGGTATACCCCTTTTATAGATATCAGTGGGTAACTGGCAAATTGGGAGGTGTTGTTAAAACATGGGGGCTGTTTTCATTTCAAGTTAGGGAGGTGTTAAACAATGGAAAGGTTAATGAATTTACCTGTAAAAAAGCAGAGAACCATTCACACAGACCTGATACCTGTATTTTGGTTACAGGGTCTGTGAAAATGCAGGAATCATGACTAGGTCTTTAGGTGGCTTTTAATTTACCATGGTTTTTAACCCCCTACCGCTTTCAGATATACACAAAAGCTGATATAAAAAAAGCAGGCATGGTAAATTAGTGGGATTTTGGTCTGTGTATGAAAGGGATATGTGTGTAGATTTTCTTGAAAAAGAGAGTTGAACAGTTTACAATGTATGTATAATATAGACACTATTTTTTACATTGTAGAATAATAGTGAAAACATAAAAACGATGAAATAACACATCATGTAATAACCACAAAAGTGTTAAACAAATCAAAATATATTTTTTATTTGAGATTCTTTAAATAGCCACCCATTGCCTTGATGACAGCTTTGCACACTCTTGGCATTCTATCAACCAGCTTCACCTAGAATGCTTTTCCAACAGTCTTGAAGGAGTTCCCACACATGCTTAGCACTTGTTGGCTGCTTTTCCTTCATTCTGCCGTCCGACTCATCCCAAACCATCTCAATTGGGTTGAGGTCGGGGGATTGTGGAGGCCAGGTCATCTGATGCAGCACTCTCCTTCTTGGTCAAATAGCCCTTACACAGCCTGGAGGTGTGTTGGGTCATTGCCTGTTGAATTTTTTTTTTAAATAAATATATATATATATATATATATACACACACACAGTGGGGAGAACAAGTATTTGATACACTGCCGATTTTGCAGGTTTTCCTACTTACAAAGCATGTAGAGGTCTGTCATTTTTATCATAGGTACACTTCAACTGTGAGAGACGGAATCTAAAACAAAAATCCAGAAAATCACATTGTATGATCTTTAAGTAATTAATTTGCATTTTATTGCATGACATAAGTATTTGATACATCAGAAAAGCAGAACTTAATATTTGTTATAGAAACCTTTGTTTGCAATTACAGAGATCATACGTTTCCTGTAGGTCTTGACCAGGTTTGCACACTGCAGCATGGATTTTAGTCCCACTCCTCCATAAAGACCTTCTCCAGATCCTTCAGGTTTCGGGGCTGTCGCTGGGCAATACGGACTATCAGCTCCCTCCAAAGATTTTCTATTGGGTTCAGGTCTGGAGACTGGCTAGGCCACTCCAGGACCTTGAGATGCTTCTTACGGAGCCACTCCTTAGTTGCCCTGGCTGTGTGTTTCGGGCCGTTGTCATGCTGGAAGACCCAGCCACGACCCATCTTCAATGCTCTTACTGAGGGAAGGAGGTTGTTGGCCAAGATCTCGCGATACATGGCCCCATCCATCCTCCCCTCAATACGGTGCAGTCGTCCTGTCCCCTTTGCAGAAAAGCATCCCCAAAGAATGATGTTTCCACCTCCATGCTTCACGGTTGGGATGGTGTTCTTGGGGTTGTACTCATCCTTCTTCTTCCTCCAAACACGGCGAGTGGAGTTTAGACCAAAAAGCTCTATTTTTGTCTCATCAGACCACATGACCTTCTCCCATTCCTCCTCTGGATCATCCAGATGGTCATTGGCAAACTTCAGACGGGACATGCGCTGGGGGACCTTGCGTGCACTGCAGGATTTTAATCCATGACGGCGTAGTGTGTTACTAATGGTTTTCTTTGAGACTGTGGTCCCAGCTCTCTTCAGGACATTGACCAGGTCCTGCCATGTAGTTCTGGGCTGATCCCTCACCTTCCTCATGATCATTGATGCCCCACGAGGTGAGATCTTGCATGGAGCCCCAGACCGAGGGTGATTGACCGTCATCTTGAACTTCTTCCATTTTCTAATAATTGCGCCAACAGTTGTTGCCTTCTCACCAAGCTGCTTGCCTATTGTCCTGTAGCCCATCCCAGCCTTGTGCAGGTCCAGAATTTTAACCCTGATGTCATTACACAGCTCTCTGGTCTTGGCCATTGTGGAGAGGTTGGAGTCTGTTTGATTGAGTGTGTGGACAGGTGTCTTTTATACAGGTAACGAGTTCAAACAGGTGCAGTTAATACAGGTAATGAGTGGAGAACAGGAGTGCTTCTTAAAGAAAAACTAACAGGTCTGTGAGAGCCGGAATTCTTACTGGTTGGTAGGTGATCAAATACTTATGTCATGCAATAAAATGCAAATTAATTACTTAAAAATCATACAATGTGATTTTCAGGATTTTTGTTTTAGATTCCGTCTCTCACAGTTGAAGTGTACAATAGCAGAGATCACTGCCACGGCGAACACAATTCCTCCTAAAATACCCATGATCAGTCCTGAGACAAGGGCAAACACAACAGACAGTTAGAAACAAAAATACAAAATAAACTCTTTCATAATGAAAATATAGGTCCATTACAAAGAGAATCATCAAGATAGTACCTCATTTGTTAGGTTCAACATGATCTCAAACTGTAGATAATTAACCCTACAAAAATGGCACAAAAGGTATTGATGTACCTGCATTAGTGGAACTCTCATCTGGGTTGGCTTCTGACTCTACAGCACCACCAAGCCGGCCGGCCTGCTTTGGTTGCAGAAGAAGAACGTCTCACATGAAAGGGACAAACAAACATACAGTAATATACTGTAGTTGTAATTAAGTGGTGGAGGAAGGACCTCTAGAGGACTAAAGAAGAACTGTCAAAACAATTGAAGTCAGCGGAGTGTCTGTTGTGCAGTGTAAGGAGGAATTGCACCTCAATGTCTAAAATGCCCTTCAGTGTCTACAAACTATTTTCATACACATTTCATACAGAAACATGCCTTTACACATGGCAGTAGAGAGAAATATAGAAATCTGTAGGTTCATTATATTGAAAATGATGTGTTGTTATCTTTGGGTGCATATTGTCATTACCTCAGACATAGAGGGAGAGATAAGAAATAGTGTCTTCACAACAATAAATAGTGAACTGACCCATGCATGAAGATATGGCAGTTACCCTCTTCTGCGTTATAGTAGTGCATCAGCAACAAGGTCACACACTGCGTCTGAGAGAGCAGAGAGAAAAGATTAGTGATAATAATGGGTTTGATGAACTTCTATGAACAGCTCAACAATTCTTCCTTAAATGGATGGATAATTTTGAGAGAGTAGTGTAGCATAATAATCAGATTAAAAGATTGCTGTGTATGCTATGTCTTTTTGCTTATTATATGGTTTGGTCAATATCTTGTCCTAATATGTGTTCATGAATCACTAACCATTATTATAAAATCCAATACACCAATGCAACACTGTACAGTTTGCATCTGTCATATAGACTTCCTGTTTGGTAGGCGTAGAGTCCTCTTTGAATCTACACCTAACAAAATGGCCGCCATACAGCAGCCGCTCTCTCTCCCCACTCTCTGTAGCAGCCTACCTGCAGATGGGTAGAGCTCGTCAAACTTGGCAGAGCAGGCCTCCATGCACTTCCTGTCTGTGTTGAAGCGGTTCTCATTCCCTTCCAGTCCTTTGTAGAAGAAAGGAAAGCAGATGCCTGCCCCCTCATCGTAGTAATACTGCAGTTTGGTGTTGTCTTCCTTTCCCTCGACTGGCTTCCCCTCGTCCATCTTACTACTGCAAAACAGTTCTGAGAGAAGAAGATCAGTGTTGTTGTTGTGCTGAACTACAGTTAGTTCAGCTAGTAATTGCAGTAGCTTGGTGGTAGTTTAACTAAATTCAAGTTGCAATTTTCAATAGTTAATTACTTTTTTTTGCCATGTAGTGGTGTAGTGAACTACTGGAACTACACAACTTGTATGCAATGCCTAATTCTCACTTGAAACACTTTTTGTGTGCCTAATTCTCACTTTTGGTTTTTAACAGGCTAAATTACACATTCTGTTAACATCTGACTTCAGAGTGATCTGTTCTTGCAATTTGTAGTCTATGACATTTCAGATTTAGATATGATAATTTTTTACAAAGTAGTTTGGATGTAGAACAACTTTTTTTAAATTAACTTTAGTTAAGTAAGCTATGTTTTTCTTAATGGTAGCTTTAGCATAGCTACACTTCTTCCAGTGTGAAGTAACTGGTAACATAGTAAACTATATTTTCAGAGTAGCTTCCCCAACACTGAAGAAGTAACTGACTAGTGACAGCACATATTCTCTTGACAGTTTTGAATGAGTTCTTCAAAAACTCAGTGTAGATTTATGATTTGCAAGTGCATTCTCAATCTAGTTTGAACCATCTCAGTTGTGTGATTTCTTTTTTATTTCCGACACACACCTGTGCTTGAAAAGCAAAGGGTTTTAATTCCTAGCATCTTAGCATCATCTTCACACTCAATGTAAAAAAATAAAAAAATATATTGAGAAAGGACCCCACTCACAAATGTAAACACAGGTATGTAACATCCTTTGGACCCCTTATCAACCCTTAGGTTTTTATGACCTGGGAGTGTCTCTCTCTCTCTCTCATTCGGTCACAGATCCCATGGTTTCAGTCATAAAATACGGAAATGACTGGCAGTATCTTGCCAAACTTTTTCAGTGTTCATGTTTTTATTGTAGTTGATTAATCAAGCATTTCACACACAGAAATTAAGAAATAATACAAACACATCCCCAACTACAAGACCTTATGGTAACCTTTCTTTTATATTCAAAGAAATGTTGGTTACATTGAGCCGGAGCTTCCCAGAGCTGAGCTACTGCACCTTGGGTCAAAGAGGAGTAGTATAAAAGTATAAAAGTACTAATCCTAACCCTAGAATGGAATACATTGTACTTACAGCAGTAACCCTAGCCATAACACTAAACTAATTTCATGAAATTCTACTTGTTTTGCCATGTGGCGGAGAGAAACATCTGCAGTTTTACAGCTAATTTCCTGAAATTCTACACATCTTGCCATGAGATGGAGTGTCACGACTTCCTCTGATGCTGCCTCCTCTCCTTGTTCGGGCAGGCTTCGCCGTTCGTCGTCACCGGCCTTCTAGCCGCTGCCGCTCCTCATCTCATCATTCTATTTGTTTTGTCTTGTTTTTACACACACCTGGTTCATATGCCCTCATCAGTACCTGTATAAGTGTTCCCTCTGCCCCCTTGTCTTTGTGTGTGAATGTTTATTGTGGAGGTGACGATAGCTCGGTGGAGCTTTATATATTTGTATCGCCAGGATATTCACCCGTGTGCTTAGTTTTCTCCAGTGCCGTTATACCGCACTTTAGTGTTTTACGCATTGCTGCGTACCGCTGTATTTGCCGAAATAAACCATTTATTCTGTGATTTACCCTCCTGTGCCTGACTCTGTCCAAATCACCCGCAACAGAATCACACACCCAACAGCATGGAGTAAGCAGGAGCGGGGAATATGCCTGGAGTCATGGAGCGGGTCTGGGAGCATTCCAACATGTTAGCCAGCTTGGGCGAAGCGATGGATCGGGTTCTCCAGGTTGTCCAGCACCTGGTGATGAGAGGACCCGACCCTTCGGAACCAGCTGAGCGACCGGATCCAGCCACCCACACCCCAGCGCCCAGAGGTATTCACCTATCTCGACCGAGGGAATACGACGGGACAGCGGCCCGCTGCCAGGGTTTCCTCCTGCAGCTGGACCTCTATTTTTCCACCATCAGTCCGGCTCCCTCGGAGCGGGAGAAGGTGTCCACCCTCGTCTCCTGCCTCTCGGGGAAAGCCCTGGAGTGGGCCAACGTGGTCTGGAGTGAAGGAGGAGACGTGTTGGACAACAACGGCGTGCTCGCTCGCCTCTTCCGGGCAGTCTTCGATCATCCTTTATATTATTGAGTCCCTTGATTTCCCTGTTGTGTTGGGTCTTCCCTGGCTCGCACTACACGACCCCACCTTTTCATGGCCGCAGAGGGTTCTCACGGGGTGGTCGCGAGAGTGTTAGGGTAGGTGTCTAGCTGTTTCCGTTGGTGCAACCACGGTGGAAAGTCCAGACACTACCTCCACCGTGCACATTCCCCCTGAATACCTTGTCTTGGCACACACGTTCCAAAACGCAGGCGACCAAATTACCACCCCATCGGGCGGGGGATTGCGCGATAAACCTCAGTTTAGACGCTGTGCCTCCCAGGAGTCATGTAAATCCCGTCGCAGGCTGAAACGGAGGCTATGGAGACATACATCTCCGAGTCCCTGCGCCAGGGGTTCATACGTCCCTCCACTTCGCCCGCCTCCTCAAGTTATTTTTTTGTGAAGAAGAAAGACGGAGGTCTGCGCCCTTGCATTGATTACTGTGCACTTAATCAAACTACCATTCGCTATAGTTACCCTCTACCCCTCATCTCCTCTGTTATCGAATCAATGCATGGGGCGCACTTCTTCACGAAATTAGATCTCCGGAGTGCGTACAACCTGGTGCGTGTCCGGGAAGGGGACGAGTGGGAGACAGCATTTAGCACAACCACGGGGCAT